>NW_028168705.1:0-12425 GCF_964237585.1 Gallinula chloropus
AGGGAGGAGGAGGATGAGGAGGGAGGAGGGTGATGATGAGGAGGGAGGAGGAGGATGAGGAGGGAGGAGGAGGATGAGGAGGGAGGAGGAGGATGAGGAGGGAGGAGGAGGAAGATGAGGAGGGTGATGATGAGGAGGGAGGAGGAGGAAGATGAGGAGGGTGAGGAGGAGGGAGGAGGAGGATGAGGAGGGAGGAGGAGGATGAGGAGGGAGGAGGGAGATGATGAGGAGAAAAGAGGAAGAAGAGGAGGATGATGAGGAGGAGGGAGGAGGATGAGGAGGGGGGAGGAGGATGAGGAGGAGGAAGGAGGATGAGGAGGAGGAAGATGAGGATGATGAGGGTGATGAGGAGGGTGATGAGGAGGAAGGCAGAGTAGGATGATGATGATAAGGAGAAAGAGGATGATGCTGAGGAGGAGGAAGATGAGGAGGAGGAAGATGAGGAAGATGAGGATGAGGAGGGTGATGAGGAGGGTGATGAGGAGGAAGGGAGGATGATGGCGATAAGGAGGAAGAGGAGGATGATGATGATGAGGATGATGATGATGATGATCTGAGGTGAGGCTGAAGCAGCACTGCCCCACAAACAGCCGGGCCCAAACCAGTCCGGGCGCTGGGCTCCCAGTGCCAAACTGGTTCCTCGGGCAGATGAGCCAGCAGGTAACGAGCTCATTAGCGCTGATTAACCCTTCATTACGTCCCCACCTAATTAATACCCCCCCACACCCACCTGTCCCAGCCCTCCTGGAATCTGGGGGGGGGGGTTAATTGGGGGGGGGGGGGGATTTAATTCCGGGGGGGGGTGTTAATTCCGAGGGGGATTTAATTAATTGGGGGGGTGGGGTGTTAATTTCTGGGGGGGGATTTAATTAGGGGGGTTAATTGGGGGGATTTAAAGGGGGGGGTTAATTCCTGGGAGGGGGATTTAATTGGGGGGGGGATTTAATTGGGGGGGTTAATTGGGGGGGGATTTAATTCCTGGGAGGGGGATTTAATTTGGGGGGGTTAATTGGGGGGGTTAATTGGGGGGGGATTTAATTCCTGGGGGGGGATTTAATTGGGGGGGGGATTTAATTGGGGGGGGGATTTAATTGGGGGGGTTAATTGGGGGGGGATTTAATTCCTGGGAGGGGGATTTAATTTGGGGGGGGATTTAATTGGGGGGGTTAATTGGGGGGGGATTTAATTCCTGGGAGGGGGATTTAATTTGGGGGGGGGGATTTAATTGGGGGGGTTAATTGGGGGGGGATTTAATTGGGGGGGTTAATTGGGGGGGATTTAAAGGGGGGGGTTAATTCCTGGGGGGGGATTTAATTTGGGGGGGGATTTAATTGGGGGGGGATTTAAAGGGGGGGTTAATTCCTGGGGGGGGGGATTTAATTGGGGGGGTTAATTGGGGGGGGGATTTAATTCCTTGGGGGGGTTGAATGGGGAAGGGGGGTTAATTCGGTGGGGGGGGGGATTTAATTAATTGGGGGATGTGTTAATTTCGGGGGGGGGATTTAATTAGGGAGGGTTAATTCCTGGGGGGGGGGTAATTTAATTGGGGGGGTTAATTGGGGGGGATTTGAAGGGGGGGGTTAATTCCTGGGAGGGGGATTTAATTTGGGGGGGGATTTAATTGGGGGGGTTAATTGGGGGGGGGATTTAATTCCTGGGGGGGTTGAATGGGGAGGGGGGGTTAATTCGGGGGAGGGGGATTTAATTAATTGGGGGGGGTGTTAATTTCTGAGGGGTGATTTAATTAGGGAGGGTTAATTCCTGGGGGGGGGTGTAATTTAATTGGGGGGGTTAATTGGGGGGGTTTAAAGGGGGGGTTAATTCCTGGGAGGGGGATTTAATTTGGGGGGGGATTTAATTGGGGGGGGTAATTGGGGGGGGATTTAATTCCTGGGGGGGGTTAATGGGGAGGGGGGGTTAATTCCGGGGGGGGGGGGATTTAATTAATTGGGGGGGAATGTTAATTTCTGGGGGCGGATTTAATTAGGGGGGGTTAATTCCTGGGGGGGATTTAATTTGGGGGGGGATTTAATTGGGGGGGGGTTTAAAGGGGGGGGTTAATTCCTGGGGGGGGGATTTAATTTGGGGGGGATTTAATTGGGGGGGTTAATTGGGGGGGTTAATTGGGGGGGGATTTAATTCCTGGGGGGGGGGTTAATGGGGAGGGGGGGTTAATTAATTGGGGGGGGATGTTAATTCCTGGGGGGGGGGGGGGGATTAATTCCTGGGAGGGGGGGGAATTTAATTGGGGGGGGTTAATTAGGGGGGATTTAAAGGGGGGGTTAATTCCTGGGAGGGGGATTTAACTGGGGGGGGGATTTAACTGGGGGGGTTAATTCCTGGGGGCTTTTTGGGGGGTTTTGTCCTGAAATTAGAATTTCTTTAATTTCTTGGGTGGGATTTGGGGGGGAATTTGGGGGGGGGGTGGAGGGGCGGATATTGGGGGGGGGAGGGGGGAAAAAAGGGGAAGGAAAAAGGGGAGAACAAAAGGAGGAAGAGGGGGGGTGGGGGGAGGGGAAAAGGGCCTAAAAAGGGGAAATAATGGGAAAAAATGGGGGGGGAGGGAAAAAAAAGGGGGATAAAGGGAGGAGGGGGGTGGGAATTTGGGGGGGAAAAGAGGGAAAGGGGGGAAAAAAGGGGGAAAAAAGGAGGAAAAGGGGGAAAAAAGGGGGGGAAAAGGAGGAAAAGGGGGAAAAAAGGAGGAAAAGGGTTAAAAAGGGGAGGAAAAGGTTGTTTAAAAAGGGAGAAAATGGTGAAAAATGGAGAAAAAAGGTGAAAACATGGAGAAAAAGGGGGGGAAGTAAAAAAAGAGGGAAAAAGGAGAGAAAAGGGTTAAAAAGGAGATAAAAGAGAAAAAAGAGGAAAAAGGAAAATTAGGAATAAAAAAGGGGGGGAAAGGTAAAAATTGGGGTTAAAAATAAGGGATAATGAGGGAAATTGTGAGAAAATGAGGAAAAGGGGGAAAAATGAGTTGAAAAGGAGAGAAAAGGAGAAAAAAAAGGGGGAAATGAGGAAAAAAATCTGGTAAAAATAAGGCTAAAGTGCAGGGAAATGGTTAAAACAAGGGGGAAAGTTAGAAAAAAGGAGAGGAAATGGTTAAAAATGGATAAAATGGTAAAAAATTGGAGGGGAAATGGTAAAAATGAAGGAAAATGGTAAAAATTGGAGGAAAATGGTAAAAAATGAAGGAAAAGGTAAAAAATGAGGGAAAATGGTAAAAATCGGGAGGGGAATGGAAAAAATTGGAGGAAAATGGTAAAAATCGGAGGAAAAAGAGTAAAAAATAGAGGGAAAAGAGTAAAAAATAGAGGGAAAAGAGTAAAAAATAGAGGGAAAAGAGTAAAAAATAGAGGGAAAAGGGTATAGAAATTGAGAAAAAGGTAAAAAATGGAAGAAAATGGCTAAAAATTGAGGGGAAATGGTAAAAAATGTGAAAAAGGTAAAAAAGGAGGAAAAAAATAAGAAAAAAGGGGAAAAAAGGAGAAAAAAAAAAAGGAGGGAAAAAGAAAAAAGGTTAAAAAGGAGGGAAAATGGAAAAAACAGGGAGGCAAAAGGTAAAAAATGGAGGAAAAGGGTTAAAAAAGGAGGAAAATGGGAAAAATGGAGGAAAATGGGAAAAAATGGAGGAAAAAAGTAAGAGAAAAGGTAAAAAAAAGGACCAAAAAGGAGGGGAAATGGGCAAAAAATAGGTAAAAAGGGAGGGAAAAGGTTAAAACAGGAGGGAAAAGGTTAAAACAGGAGGGAAAAATGTTAAAACAGGAGGGAAAATGTTTAAAAAGGAGGAAAAAGGGGAAAAAATTGAGGAAAAAGGGAAGAAAAGAGAAAAAAAGGAGGAAAAAAGTCGGAAAAAAGTTGAAAAAAGTTGAAAAAGTTAAAAAATAACGGGGGGAAGTGGTAAAAATGGGGGGGAAAAGGGGGGAAAAGCGGTTAAAAAGGTGGGGAAATGGTGAAAAAAGGAGCCAAAGTGGTTAAAAGGCTGGAAACGGCGCTTTTCCCCCCCAGGGCGGGGGCGGCCCCTCCCCGCCCACCCCCGGGGCCGCCCCCACCCCCCGGGGCCGCCCAGGTACCGGCAGCCGGCGGGGGATGCGCGGGGCCGGGGGCAGCCGGGACCCCCCGTAAGGCGGCCAAGGGGGGCGCGGACCCCCACCCCAGGCCCCCTAAAAGCTGGGGGGGGGGTGCGGAGACCCCCCCCTGTTAAGTCGGGGGGGTGCGGAGCCCCCGCCATGGCCACGCTGGAGCCGGCGCAGGTAAAGGGGGGGAGGGGAAGGGGTGACCTGGGGGGGGGGGTTGGGGGGGGTATTTGGGGAGGGGGTGGGGGTGGGGGTTATTTGGGGGGGGGGGGGGTGGGTGTTGAAGTTTTTCCTTCTTGAAAAAAAAAAAGAATTTTTTACAAAATTTTGGGGCGAATTTTGAAATTTTGGGGGATTTTTTTTTTTTAAAAAAAAGAGTCAAATTTCGCCCCAAAATTTTTCATTTCTGAAATTTGAAATTTTCCAATTCTTTCTTTGGGGTTTCTCTCGGTTCTGTTTCTTTTCGACAAAAACAATTGGGGGTTGTTAAAAATGGGCTCCTTTGGGTTAAAAAAAAATCGAGTCTTTTGTAAAAAAACCCTGAATTTTGTTAAAAAAACTTTATTTTTGCTAAAAATTTCCTTTTTTTGGATAAAAATTCCTCCCTATTTTTCTGAAAAACATCAGGTTTTGTAGAAAAAAATTATCTTTTTTTAAAAAATCGTGTTTTTTGTTAAAAACCCCACATTCTTTTTGTTAAAATGGCTTTTTTTGGTTAAAAAATTCCTTATTTTAAAAGCTTTTTGCTTCTTTTTGAAAAAAAAATCTCTTTTTTGTTAAGAATTCTTTCTTTTTGTTTAAAAATCCTTCTTTTTCTTACAAAAAATCGCTTACTTCTCCAACAATTCTACTTCTCTTAGAAAAAAAATTGCTTTTGGTTGAAAAAAATTCCTTATTGTTAAAAACTTTGGCTTCTTTTTGAAAAAAAAGGGAGTATTTTGGTTAAAAATTGCTTCTTTTGTTAAAAAATCCTTATTTTTGTCTAAAAACCGCTTACTTCTAGAACAATTTTGCTTCTTTTTGAAAAAAAATTCACTTTTTGTTTTAAAATTCCTTCTTTTTTGTTTAAAAACCCCTTATTTTTGTTAAAAATCTCCTTTTTTGGTTCAAAAAATCCTACATTTTGTTTAAAAATTCCTTTACTTTAAACTTTTGGCTTCTTTACTTGAAGTTTTTCCTCCTTTCTTGAAATTTTGGCTCCTTTATTTGACCTTTTGCTACTTTTTTCCTTCTGTCTTTAAAAAAATTTTGCTTCTTTTAGGAAAAAATGGGGGTTTTTTCTTTAAAATTTTCCTTTTTTTAAAGGAAATTTTCCTTTTTTAAAGGAAATTTTCCTTTTTTTAAAGGAAATTTTCCTTTTTTAAAGGAAATTTTCATTTTTTAAAGAAATTTTCATTTTTTAAAAGAAATTTTCATTTTTTGAAAAAAATTTTCCTTCTTTTTTCAAAACTTTCCCTTCTTTTTAAGAAACTTTCCTTATTTTTAAGAATTTCCCCCATCCTTTTCCCAAACTGTTCTTTCTTCGATCAATTTTCCAACTTTTCCCCCAAATTTTCCTTTTATTCTTAAAAAAAATCATGAATATTTTAAATTAACTTTCATATTTTTCAAAAATCGCTTCTTTTTTACCCCAATTCTCCCTCATTTTAACAAATTTCGCTGCTTTTTGAGCAAATTTGCCTTCGATTTACCAAAATTTTCCTGATTTTCTTTAAAAAATTCCTTAATTTTCCCAAATTTGGGGGTTTTTTTGCCTTTTTGGGGTTTTTTTTCCCCCCTCCCCCCATTAATTTTGCCTGGTTTGGTTTAATGATGGAATTTTCTCACCTCCCCCCCTCCCCCCACTCCCCCTGTCCCCTCCCCCCCCAGGTGCCCGAGGCTCTCCAGGAGGTCACTGTCACCGCCACCCCTCCCCCAACCCACCTTCCGCCAGGTATCACCCCCCCTCCCCCACCCCCTCCAGCCCTTCCGGCCCCGGGGCACCTCTGGGGGGGGTGGGGGGGGTGTCTCCTGGTCTCGTGGTCCCTCCCCCACCCCCCCCCCCAGCCGTGTCCCCTCCATGTCACCGTGTCCCTTCCCCCCCTGTGCCCCCTCCATCCCCACCATGTGCCCCCCCATGTCCCCCTGATCCCCCCCCGCCCCCCCGTGTTCCCCCATCATCCCTGTGCCCATCCTGTGTCCCCATGTCCCCCCCCACCATGTCCCAGGTCCCCCCATCCCCCCTGTGTCCCCCCCCCATCTCCCTCCCATGTCCCCCTCCCATGGGGTACAGGGGGGGGGGACATGGGGACACAGGGGGGTTGGAGGAGCTTGGGGGGGATGTGGGGACATGGGGGGGGGGGCACGGGGGGGATGTGGGGACATGGGGGGATGTGGGGGCATGGTGGGGGGCACAGGATATGGGGGGACATGGGGGGACACAGGATATGTGGGGACAGGGGGGGACATGGGGGGACATGGGGACATGGGGGGAGCACGGGGGGGACACAGGACATGGGGGGACATGGGGACATGGTGGGGGGGACATGGGGACACAGGATATGGGGGGGACACAAGGGGGGCTGGAGGAGCTTGGGGGGGGATGTGGGGACATGGGGGGGGGCACAGGGGGGACACAGGACACAGGGGGACATGGGGACACGGTGGGGGGGACATGGGGGACACAGGATATGGGGGGGCACAGGGGGGGAAATGAGGGGACAGGGGGCAGGGAGGAGTTTTAGGGTGACCCCCCCACACCCCCCCCTGGAGCCAGGAGGCATCTCCAAGGGTCCTTCTCTCCCCCCACCCAGCAGGTTCCCCCCTCTCCAGCCCCCACCTCCTGCCCCAGAGGGGGGAGGAGGAGGAGGTTTGGGTCCCCCCCATCCCCAGTGAGGAGGAAGAGGAGGAGGAGCTGCTGGCCAAGCCCCTCCTGAGGCTGAAGAGGAGGAGGAGGAGGAGGAGAAGCTGCCGGGACCCCCGGAGCTCCTCTGGCTCCGACTCCTTGCGCTCAGGTAGAGATCTTTGGGGGGGTCCCCCCACCCCGAAATGGGGGAGGTTGGGTGCTGGTCCTCAGCTCCAGGCTGGAAACTGGTGTAACTGGGAGGGGGAAGGGGGATGGGGGGGTTGGAGGGGTGGGGGGACCCAGTTTGGGCAGCTGGGAGACCCCCACCAACCGCTTCTCCCCCTGGCTGGAGGATGCTGCTGGCTCTGGGTGGGGGGCAGGGGCTTCTGGGGGGCGTCTGTCTGTCTGTCTGTCTGTCTGTCTGTCCCTCCTCTACACATCCTCCTCCAGCTCCTCCCTCCCTCCTCCAGCTCCTCCCTCCCTCCTCCAGCTCCTCCCTCCCACCTCCTGCAGCTCCTCCATCCCTCCTGCAGCTCCTCCATCCCTCCTCCTGCAGCTCCATCCCTCCCTCCTCCAGCTCCTCCATCCCTCCCTCCTCCAGCTCCATCCATCCCTCCCTCCTCCAGCTCCATCCATCCCTCCCTCCTCCAGCTCCATCCATCCCTCCTCCTCCAGCTCCATCCCTCCTCCTCCTCCAGCTCCATCCCTCCTCCTCCTCCAGCTCCATCCCTCCTCCTCCTCCAGCTCCTCCCTCCCTCCTCCAGCTCCTCCCTCCCTCCTCCAGCTCCATCCATCCCTCCTCCTCCAGCTCCATCCCTCCTCCAGCTCCTCCAGCTCCATCCCTCCTCCAGCTCCTCCAGCTCCATCCCTCCCTCCTCCAGCTCCTCCCTCCCTCCTCCAGCTCCATCCATCCCTCCTCCTCCAGCTCCTCCATCCCTCCCTCCTCCTGCTCCATCCCTCCCTCCTCCAGCTCCATCCCTCCCTCCTCCAGCTGCTCCATCCCTCCATCTCCCTCCCATTGGGACTGGCAGCAGAGATGGACCAGATAGACCTTCTCCTTCCTCCTCCTCCTCCTCCCTCTCTCCCCACCAGACGACGACGACGACTGGACGAGCGACTCAGAGGGCGACACCTCCCAGGATGACGAGGACAGAGACCCCCGGGGGGGCTCCTCCAGGAGACCCAAAGCTGGGGGCACCTCCCTGGGCTACGAGAACCCCCGGAACACCTCAGGCAGGAGATCCTCCTCCTCCCACCACCACCACCACCACCACCCTGGGAGAAGACCCAGCACCAAGCCCACCCCCCCCAGAGCCCCCCCGGGCCGGGGTAACCACACCTGCCCCAGCTGTGGGAAGAGCTTCAGCCGCGACTCGTCCCTCAGCCGCCACCAGAAGGTCCACGCTGGGGACAAGCCCTTCACCTGCCCCCGGTGCCGCCGGAGCTTCTCCTGCTGCTCCTCCTTGAGGGACCATCACCAGCAGGGCCCCTGCCAGAGGAAACCCCACAAGTGCCCCAGCTGTGAGAAGCGTTTTGCCTCCGCCAGGTCCCTGCAGAAGCATCGCTGGCTCCACCTGGAGAACGGCCCCTACCGCTGCCAGGAGTGCGGGAAGAACCTCACCTCCAACTCCGGGCTGGTCATCCACCGGCGCATCCACACTGGGGAGAGGCCCTACCAGTGCCCCGAGTGTGGGAAGAGCTTCATGGCCAACAAAGCCCTCAGCAAACACCGCAAGAGCCACATGGAAAGAGCCACCTTCACCTGCCCGGACTGTGGGAAGAACCTCACCTCCAAGTCCACCCTCATCATCCACCGGCGCATCCACACTGGGGAGAGACCCTACCAGTGCCCTGACTGTGGGAAGAGCTTCATGGCCAACAAGTCCCTCAGCAAACACCGCAAGAGCCACCTGAACGAAGGGACCTACAAGTGCCCCGAGTGTGGGAAGGTCTTCTCCAGAAACTCAGCCTTGGTGGCCCACCTGAGGGTCCACAGGGGCCAGGAAGGCTTCTTGGAGAGCTCATCCTTCAGGAGGCATGGGAAGAAGAGGCTGGTTGAGAAGCCCTTCCAGTGCTCCAGCTGCGGGGTGGGCTTCACCCTCCACTCCGCTCTCCTCCTCCATCAGAAGACCCACCTGGGCCCCAGACCTTACGTCTGCTCTGACTGTGGGAAGGCTTTTCGGGAGGGGACAAGCCTCAGGAGGCACCAGAGGATCCACACCGGGGAGAAGCCCTACCAGTGCTCCTACTGCCAGAAGAGCTTCCGGGCCAGCTCCACCCTCATCATCCACCGGCGCATCCACACTGGGGAGAAGCCCTACGGCTGCACCCAGTGCCCCAAGAGCTTCATGTCCAGCTCCTCCCTCAGGAAGCATCTCCGCACCCACCTCAGGAAGGAGCTGCTGGCGGCGGCTGGGAAGTGAGGGGCTGGGAGCGGAATGGTCCCGTGGAGGTGGATTTGAGGGGCCAACTTGGGGAGGGAGGATGGATGGATGGATGGATGATGGGTGGATGAATGATAGACAGGCTGTGGAGGGGGATATCCATCCATCCATCCATCCATCCATCCATCCATCCATCCATCCATCCATCCATCCTCCATCCATCCGTCATCCATCCGTCATCCATCCATCCGTCATCCATCCGTCATCCATCCATCCGTCATCCATCCGTCATCCATCCATCCATCCATCCTCCATCCATCCATCCATCCATCCTCCATCCATCCATCCATCACCCATCCATCCATCCATCCATCCATCCATCCATCCATCCATCCCTCCTCCATCCATCCATCCATCCCTCCTCCATCCATCCATCATCCGTCCTCCATCCCAGGGGTGGCCTCAGAGCTTCCCCCATCCCCATGGACCATCCCAACTCCTCTTCCTCAATCCCCCCTCCTGTCCTCCCCCTGCATCCGTCTCACCCCGTCGCCATGGAGACGCCCCACAGCGCCTTTGATTGGCTGGTGGGTCCATCATCACTTTCCTGGGGGCAATAAAGTCCATCGGGGTCTCCAGGGTCAGGGTCTGCTCACTCAGGGTTGGGGGGCAGATGTGGGGGGGGACCCCTGGGTCATGGATCCCCCATCCCCAACTGGGTCATGGATCCCACATCCCAACTGGGTCATGGATCCTCTATCCCAACTAGATCCTGGATCCTCTAATTGGATCCTGGATCCCCCATCCCCAACTGGATCCTGGATCCTCCAACTGGGTCCCGGATCCCCCATCCCCAGCTGGATCCCCAATCCCCCATCCCAACTAGATCCTGGATCCTCCATCCCAACTGGATCCTGGTTCCTCCCATGGGATCCTGGATCCCCCATCCCCAGCTGGATCCCCAATCCCCCATCCCAACTGGGATCCCCCATCCCAAACTGGATCCTGGATCCCCAGCTGGATCCTGGAATGCCCATCCCCAACTGGGTCCTGGACCCCCCATCCCCAGCTGGGTCCTGGATCCCCCAACTGGGTCCTGGATCCCCCATCCCCAACTGGATCCTCCAGCTGGGTCCTGGATCCCCCAACTGGGTCCTGGATCCCCCATCCCCAACTGGATCCTCCAACTGGGTCCTGGATCCCCCATCCCCAGCTGGGTCCTGGACCCCCCCATCCCCAGTTGGGTCCTGGATCCTCCAACTGGGTCCTGGACCCCCCCATCCCCAACTGGGTCCTGGATCCCCCATCCCCAACTGGATCCTCCAACTGGGTCCTGGATCCCCCAACTGGGTCCTGGATCCCCCATCCCCAACTGGATCCTCCAACTGGGTCCTGGACCCCCCATCCCCAGCTGGGTCCTGGATCCTCCAACTGGATCCTGGATCCCCCATCCCCAACTGGGTCCTGGATCCCCCGTTCCCAGCTGGATCCTGGATCCTCCATCCCAACTGGATCCTCCAACTGGGTCCTGGATCCCCCATCCCCAGCTGGGTCCTGGATCCCCCATCCCCAGCTGGGTCCTGGATCCCCCATCCCCAACTGGATCCTCCAACTGGGTCCTGGATCCCCCAACTGGGTCCTGGATCCCCCATCCCCAACTGGATCCTCCAACTGGGTCCTGGACCCCCCATCCCCAGCTGGGTCCTGGATCCTCCAACTGGATCCTGGATCCCCCATCCCCAACTGGATCCTCCAACTGGGTCCTGGATCCCCCATCCCCAGCTGGGTCCTGGATCCTCCAGCTGGGTCCTGGATCCTCCATGCTCTCCCCTGGATCCATCTCCTCCGCTGGCCCCTCCCAGCAGGTAGCGTGGCCGAGCGGTCTAAGGCGCTGGATTAAGGCTCCAGTCCCTGCGGGGGCGTGGGTTCGAATCCCACCGCTGTCAGGTGCCTTTTGGGCTTCTGGGGGGGGGGGTGGGAGTGTCCTGGGGGCCACATCTGGAGTGGGTCACCCCACATCTGGGGAGGGGACCCGACCCCTAACACCCCCCCCCCATACACACACACCCAAACAGTCACTTTTGGTGGTGCCCCCACCACTTCCACAGTGGGATGGAGCAACTGGACAACCCCCTGGCTGGGGGGGTGGGGGGAGCTGGGGGGACTGGGGGCCTTGGGGGGGAGCTATAGGGCTGGGGGATGGGGGGTCTGGGGGCTTTGGGGGGAGCTATGGGTCTGTGGGCCTCTGGAAGGGCTTGGGGCTTTGGGAGGGGCTGGGGGCTCTGGGGTGTGGGGGACTGGGGGTTCTGGGGGGGGAGCTATGGGGCTGGGGGGGTGGGGGACTATGGGGGTGTCTGGGGTTTTTGGGGGGGAGCTGTGGGACTGGGGGGCTCTGGGGGGACTGGGGGCTTTGGGGGGGAGCTATGGGGCTGGGGGGTGGGGGGCTATGGGGGCTCTGGGGGCTTTGGGGGGAGCTATGGGGCTGGGGGGTTCTGGGGAGACTGGGGGCTTTGGGGGGGAGCTATGGGGCTGGGGGGCTGAAGGGCTAGGGGCTTTGGGGGGGGGGCTATGGGGCTGGGGGACTAGGGGGTGGGGGGCTATGGGGGGGTCTGGGGGCTTTGGGGGGGGAGCTATGGGGCTGGGAGGGCTGGGGGGTGGGGGGGTCTGTGGGGGAGCTATGGGACGGGGGGTCTGGGGGCTTTGGGGGGGAGCTATGGGGCTGGGGGGCTCTGGAAGGGCTAGGGGCTTTGGGGGGGGCTGGGGGCTCTGGGGGGGGAGCTATGGGGCTGGGGGGTGGGGGGCTATGGGGGGGTCTGGGGGCTTTGGGGGGGGCTATGGGGCTGGGGGGTTCTGGGGGGGCTGGGGGCTTTGGGGGGGAGCTATGGGGCTGGGGGGTTCTGGGGGGGGAGATATGGGGCTGGGTGGCTCTGGGGGGGGCTATGGGGCTAGAGGGGCTGGGGGGCTATGGGGGGGTCTGGGTGCTTTAGGGTGGGGGGAGCTATGGGGCTGGGGGGCTATTGGGGGAGAACTGGGGGCAACTGGGAGCTCACTGGGGGCAACTGGGAGCTGGGAACTCATTGGGGGGGGCAACTGGGACCTCACTGGGGGGATAACTGGGAGCTCACTGGGGGCAACTGGGATTCCCTG
>NW_028168704.1:0-17621 GCF_964237585.1 Gallinula chloropus
GGAGGGTTTAATTACCCCCACCCCCATCTATCCTAATCTTGGTTGCCCCCCCCCCCTCGGGGGTATCTTCCTATTTGGGGGGGGGTATCTGCCCATTGAGGGGGGTAATTACCCCCTGGGGGGGTATTTAATCTCATTTAGGGGGGGTTAATTGCCTCTTAGGGGGATAATCCCCCCCCCCCAATGTCCCCACACTCTTCTGTTCTGGGGCTAAATACCCCCTTCGGTGGGTAAATACCCCCAAAGCACAGGGGGGAGGGGGAACCCCCTTTGCGGGGGGGGGGGGTGTTAAATAATTTGGGGGGGGTGGGGTGTGTTTTGGGGTGAATACCTGAGCTATTGGGGTTCGGACCTACTTTCCTGGGGGGGGGGGATCCTTAAACCAGGGAGGGTAAATACCCCCCCTATATGGAGGGTAAATACCCCCCTATATGGAGGGTAAATACCCCCCTGATGTGGGTTAAATACCCCCCTGATGTGGGTTAAGTACCCCCCTGATGTGGGGTAAGTACCCCCCTCAACCTTGGGGGGGAACTTAGACTGGGGACCCCCCCAGGGGCTGAATTTTGGGGCTCTTGTGCAGTCCAGACCCCCAGGGTGGGGGGGGGGGGGAAGGTCCCCTTATCCCCCCCCCCAGCCCCCCAAGGCCTCAGTCTTGTGCCGGATATTGGGGGGGGGGGTAGAGGGGGGGGGTGTGAATAACTGATCCCCCTAAGGGAATTGGGGGGGGGGGTCTCTGTGCTTGTGTGACCCCCCCTTTCTCCTCTCCCCCCCCCCCCTCTCCCCACGCCGGCCCTCACAACAACAACAGTGACACGGCCAATATGGCTGCCACCGCCGAGCCTTTGTCTGGAGAGCGACGGGGGGGAGCCCAGCCAGAGCCGGGGGGGTCCCCAACTTGAGCAGAACCCCTTTGGGGGACAGCTTTTTGGGGGGGGGGATACAATAGGGGGGATAACTCAGCCCCCCCCCCCCCCCTTCTTCTTCACGCCTTGTTTCCTGTCGGGGTTTTGGGGTGGGGGGACACGCATGGCACGGGGGTTGCATCATGCCCCCCCCCTTCCTTGTTGAGCTTTAGGGGGGCTTTTGACCCCCTATTCTCGATTTGGGGGGGGGTGTTTTGGCTGGGGAGAGGAAAGGGGGGGGGGTACAGGCTGATCCGGTCCCCCCAGCTTGACGGGGTGGAGAAGAGCTTCCGGGGAGGGTTGGTCGCCGCCGTGCTGGCGTCATCACCTCCCTCCCCCCCCCAAAAATAAGCCATCCCCTTCAACAAGGGGTGCTCCTGGTACCCAAATTTGGGGGTCATATGGCTGTTAAACCCCCCCCCCATCATCTCCCCAGGACTGGCAGCCGCCCTTCGCCGTGGAAGTGGACAACTTCAGGTTCACCCCCCGCATCCAGCGGCTCAACGAGCTGGAGGTGAGCGTGGGAGGGACAACCCCATCCTTTCCCCCCCCCCCTATTTCACATCCCCAGCTGATTTTGGGGTGCCCTCAAGCCTCACAGACCCCCCCATTCCCTCCTTCTCCCCCCCACACCCCTCCGGACAGGCGCAGACCCGGGTGAAGCTCAATTACCTGGACCAGATCGCCAAGTTTTGGGAAATCCAGGGATCCTCCCTCAAGATTCCCAACGTGGAGCGACGCATCCTCGACCTCTACAGCCTCAGCAAGGTCTTGGGATGGGGGGTTTTGGGGTGGGGTGGGGGGAGTTTAGGGTGGGGGGGTTTGGGGTGGGGTGAGGGGGAGTTTAGGGTGGGATGGGGGGTTAGGGTGGGGTAGGGGGAGTTTGGGGTGGGGTAGGGGGAGTTTGGGGTGGGGTAGGGGGAGTTTGGGGTGGGGTAGGGGGAGTTTGGGGTGGGGTAGGGGGAGTTTGGGGTGGGGTGAGGGGGAGTTTGGGGTGGGATGGGGGGTTAGGGTGGGGTAGGGGGAGTTTGGGGTGGGATGGGGGGTTAGGGTGGGGTAGGGGGAGTTTGGGGTGGGATGGGGGGAGTTTAGGGTGGGATGGGGGTTTGGGGTGGGGTGAGGGGGAGTTTAGGGTGGGATGGGGGTTTGGGGTGGGGTGAGGGGGAGTTTAGGGTGGGATGGGGGGTTAGGGTGGGGTAGGGGGGTTTAGGGTGGGATGGGGGGTTAGGGTGGGGTAGGGGGGTTTAGGGTGGGATGGGAGGGTTGGGGTGGGGGGAGGGGGAGTTTAGGGTGGGATGGGGGGGTTAGGGTGGGGGTGGGGGGAGTTTAGGGTGGGGTGGGGGGAGTTTAGGGTGGGGTAGGGGGAGTTTGGGGTGGGGTAGGGGGAGTTTGGGGTGGGATGGGGGTTTGGGGTGGGGTGAGGGGGAGTTTAGGGTGGGATGGGGGTTTGGGGTGGGATGGGGGGTTAGGGTGGGGTAGGGGGAGTTTGGGGTGGGGTAGGGGGAGTTTGGGGTGGGGTAGGGGGAGTTTGGGGTGGGGTAGGGGGAGTTTGGGGTGGGATGGGAGGGTTGGGGTGGGGGGAGGGGGAGTTTAGGGTGGGATGGGGGGTTAGGGTGGGGTAGGGGGAGTTTAGGGTGGGGTGGGGGGTTAGGGTGGGGTAGGGGGAGTTTAGGGTGGGGTGGGGGGTTAGGGTGGGGTAGGGGGAGTTTGGGGTGGGAGGTTAGGGTGGGGTAGGGGGAGTTTAGGGTGGGGTGGGGGGTTAGGGTGGGGTAGGGGGAGTTTAGGGTGGGGGGGTGGGGTTTAGGGTGGGGTTGGGGGAGTTTGGGGTGGGGTTGGATGAATTGAGGGGTCCTTTTTATGGGTAAGGGGTCTTTTATCTGGGTGGGGTGTTATGGGGGGGAGATGTGGGGGTTTGGGTGGGACTTAGGTGAATTGGGGGGGTTTATTTGGGTGGGGGGTGTTTGGGTTGGTTTGAGTGAAGTGGGGGGGTCCTTTTATCTGAGTAGGGGGGTTTTTGGGTGAATTGGGGGTCCCGTATCTGGGTGTGGGGGGGTTGGGTGAATCGGGGGTCCCATATCTGGGGGGGGGGGGGTGGGTGAATCGGGGGTCCCATATCTGGGGGGGGGGGGGGGGTTGGGTGAATCGGGGGTCCCATATCTGGGAGGGGGGGGGTTGGGTGAATTGGGGGGTCCTTTTTCTGAGGGGGGGAGGGTGGGTGAATTGGGGGCCCCTTATCCAGGTGGGAGGGGGTGTGTGTTTGGGTGGGATTTGTGTGAGTTGGGGGTCCTTTATCTGGGTGGGGGGGTGGTTGGGTGAATCAGGGGTCTCTTATCTGGAAGGGGGGTGTGTGGGGGTGGATGTTTGGGTGGGATTTGGGTGAATTGGGGGTGCCATATCTAGGAAGGGTGGGTGTTTGGGTGGGATTTGGGTGAGTTGGGGGTCCTTTATCTGGATGAGGAGGTGGTTGGGTGAATTGGGGGTCCCTTATCTAGGAAGGGTGGGTGTTTGGGTGGGATTTGGGTGATTTGGGGGTCCTTTATCTGGATGAGGAGGTGGTTGGGTGAATTGGGGGTCCCTTATCTAGGAAGGGTGGGTGTTTGGGTGGGATTTGGGTGAATTGGGGTCCCATATCTGGGTGGGGTGTGTGTGGGGGCGATGTTTGGATGGGATTTGGGATTTGGGTGAATTGGGGGTCCCTTATCTAGGAAGGGTGGGTGTTTGGGTGGGATTTGGGTGAATTGGGGGTCCTTTATCTGGATGAGGAGGTGGTTGGGTGATTTGGGGGTCCCATATCTAGGAAGGGTGGGTGTTTGGGTGGGATTTGGGTGAATTGGGGGTCCCTTATCTAGGAAGGGTGGGTGTTTGGGTGGGATTTGGGTGAATTGGGGGTCCCTTATCTAGGAAGGGTGGGTGTTTGGGTGGGATTTGGGTGATTTGGGGGTCCCTTATCTAGGAAGGGTGGGTGTTTGGGTGGGATTTGGGTGAATTGGGGGTCCCTTATCTAGGAAGGGTGGGTGTTTGGGTGGGATTTGATTGAATCAGGGGCCCTTTATCCAGACAGGCTGTTCTTGGAGGGGTGTTTGGGTGGCATTTGGGTCAATCAGGGGGGTCTTTGTGTGTGTGTGGAGGTGTCTTTGAGATCAGGGGGGTGAATTAGGTGGGTCCTTCACCCGGCTGGGACTCAGAGGTTTCCTTATCTCCCTGTTTCCTCCATCCCCCTCCCCAAATCTCCCCCCTTTTTTTCCCCCCTCCTCTTTTTCCCCCCTCCTCAGGTGGTGATGGAAGAGGGGGGCTACGAGGCCATCTGCAAGGACCGGCGCTGGGCGCGGGTGGCCCAACGCCTTGCCTACCCCTCGGGGAAGAACATCGGCTCCCTCCTCCGCGCCCACTACGAGCGCATCATCTACCCCTACGAGATGTACCAGTCGGGTGCCAACCTGGTGGTGAGGAAAACACCCTCCCCACACCTTAAAAAAGGGGATCAAATGGTTTTAAGGGGCCTCCAACACCTTGAATTGTCTTTGTGGGGGTTGTTTTTCCAGCAGTGCAACACACGCCCCTTCGAGAGCGAGGAGAAGGACCGCGAGTACAAACCCCACAGCATCCCCCTCAGACAGTCTGTCCAACCCTCCAAATTCAACAGCTACGGCCGGCGCGCCAAGCGCCTGCAGCAGGAGGTCAGCAACACCCTCCTTTCCCCTAAAAACACACCAAAAACCAGCCTTTTCCCCCAAAAAACCCTATTTTGAGGGGTTTTCTCTCTTCTTTCCCCCCTGTTTCCAGCCTGAACCCACTGAGGAAGACATCGAGAAGAACCCCGAGCTGAAGAAGCTCCAGATCTACGGCGCCGGCCCCAAGATGTTGGGCTTGGGTTTGGTGGCCAAAGATAAGACCCTCAGGAAGAAAGGTAGAGTGTGGGAGGGGGGGGAAACTCCTCTGGGTGTGCTCCCCTTCCCCTTTTTACCCCTTTAGTCACCTTTTTCCCCCCTTTCTAAGCCTTTAGTCACCTTTCCCCCCCTTTCTAAGCCTTTATTCACCTTTTTCCCCCCTTTCTAAGCCTTTATTCACCTTTTCCCCCCCTTTTTACCCCTTTAGTCACCTTTTCCCCCCCTTTTTAAGCCTTTATTCACCTTTTCCCCCCCTTTTTAAGCCTTTATTCATCCTTTTTGCCCCCTTTTTAAGCCTTTATTCATCCTTTTTGCCCCCTTTTTAAGCCTTTATTCATCCTTTTTGCCCCCTTTTTAAGCCTTTATTCATCCTTTTTGCCCCCTTTTTAAGCCTTTATTCATCCTTTTTGCCCCCTTTTTAAGCCTTTATTCATCCTTTTCCCCCTTTTTTAAAACCTTTTCACCTTTTCTCTCCTTTTTAAACTTTTATTCACCTTTTTCCCCCCTTTTTAAACTTTTATTCACCTTTTTCCCCCCTTTTTAAACTTTTATTCACCTTTTTCCCCCCTTTATAAACCTTTATTCACCTTTTTCCCTCACTTTTTAAGCTTTCATTTCTCTCTTCCCCCTTTCTAAGCCTTCAGTCACCTCTGTTTACTCATTTTTAAACATCTGTTGACTTCCTTTTACCCCTTCTTAAACCTTTATTCCCCTCTTTCCCGCCTCTTAAACATTTATTCACACTTTTTTCCCCCTTTTTAAACCTTTATTTACCTCTTTTTCCCTGTTGCTAAACTTTTAGTCACCTCTTTTCCCTTTTTAAACCTTTATTGACACCTTTCCCTCCTTTTTAAACCTTTATTAATCTCTTTTTACCCTTTTTAAACTTTTATTGAGTTCCTTTTACCCCTTCTTAAACCTTTATTCCCCTCTTTCTCCCTCTTTAAACCTTTATTCATTTATTTTTCCCTTCTTGGAACTTTATTCACCTCTTTTTACACCTTTATTCACCTTCATCCTCCTTCTTAAACCTTTATTGGCCTCTCTTTCCCCCTTTCTAAACCTTTATTCACCTCTTTTTCCCCCTTTTTAAACTTTCAGGCACTTATTTTTCCCCTTTTTAAACTTCTGTTCCTCTTTTCTCCCTTTTTAAACCTCTGTTGATCCCTTTCCCCCCTCTTTAAACCTTTATTAATCCTTTTTTCCCCCTTTTTAAACCTTTGTTCCCCTCTTTCTCCCTTCTTAAACCTTTATTCACCATTTTTACCCCTTTTTAAACACTTATTCATCTCCTTTTACACATTTTAAATCTTTATTCATCTCTTTCCCCCTTCTTGAAACTTTATTTACCTCTTTTCACACTTTCTTAAACACTTATTCACCTCTTTTTATACCTTTATTTCCCTCTTTCGCCCTTTTTAAACCTTTAGTCACCTTTTTCTCCCTTTTTCAACCTTTATTGACCCCTTTTCCCCCTTTTTTAAACTCTTAGTCACCTATTTTCCCCCTTTTTCAACCTTTATTCACCTTTCCCCCCCTTTTTGCACCCGTATCGACCCCTTTCCCCCCTTTTTGCACCCGTATCGACCCCTTTCCCCCCTTTTTGCACCCGTATCGACCCCTTTCCCCCCTTTTTGCACCCGTATCGACCCCTTTCCCCCCTTTTTGCACCCGTATCGACCCCTTTCCCCCCTTTTTGCACCCGTATCGACCCCTTTCCCCCCTTTTTGCACCCGTATCGACCCCTTTCCCCCCTTTTTGCACCCGTATCGACCCCTTTCCCCCCTTTTTGCACCCGTATCGACCCCTTTCCCCCCTTTTTAAAACTTTTAGTCACCTATTTTTCCCCTTTTCCCCCTTTATTGACCCCTTTTTCCCCCTTTTTAAAACTTTTAGTCACCTATTTTTCCCCTTTTTCCACCTTTATTGACCCCTTTCCCCCCTTTTTCCACCCTTATTGACCCCTTTTCCCCCTTTTTCCACCCTTATTGACCCCTTTTCCCCCTTTTTCCACCCTTATTGACCCCTTTTCCCCCTTTTTCCACCCTTATTGACCCCTTTCCCCCCTTTTTCCACCCTTATTGACCCCTTTTCCCCCTTTTTCCACCCTTATTGACCCCTTTTCCCCCTTTTTCCACCCTTATTGACCCCTTTTCCCCCTTTTTCCACCCTTATTGACCCCTTTTCCCCCTTTTTCCACCCTTATTGACCCCTTTTCCCCCTTTTTCCACCCTTATTGACCCCTTTTCCCCCTTTTTCCACCCTTATTGACCCCTTTTCCCCCTTTTTCCACCCTTATCGACCCCTTTTCCCCCCTTTTTAAACTCTTAGTCACCTATTTTTCCCCTTTTTCAACCTTTATTCACCTTTCCCCCCCTTTTTCCACCTTGATTGACCCCGTTCCCCCCTTTTTCCACCTTTATTGACCCCTTTTCCCCCTTTTTCCACCCTTATTGACCCCTTTTCCCCCCTTTATAAACTCTTAGTCACCTATTTTTCCTCTTTTTCAACCTTTATTCACCTTCCCCCCTTTTTCCACCTTTATTGACCCCTTTTCCCTCTTTTTCCACCTTTATTGACCCCTTTTCCCTCTTTTTCCACCTTTATTGACCCCTTTTCCCCCCTTTTTAAACTTGTAGTCACCTATTTATCCCCTTTTTCCACCTTTATTCACCTTTTCCCACCTTCATTGACCCCCTTTTCCCCACTTTTTCCACCTTTACTGACCCCTTTCCCCCCCTTTCCCAATCTCTCCCTGACCTCTCCCCATCTCCTCTCCCCTCAGACAAAGAAGGTCCCGAGTGTCCCCCCACGGTGGTGGTGAAGGAGGAGCCCCCGCTCTCCGATACCAAAGCGGAGGCGGCGTCGGCGGCGTCGCCGCCACCGCGCCCGTTCCTGGAAGGAGGGGGGGGGAAGGAGGAGCTGCGCCACAGCCCCGAGCCCTGCACCAAGATGACCATGCGCCTGCGCCGCAGCCACAGCAACAGCCAGTTCGTGAGTACGCGACCTCCACGGCCCCCCTCACACCCCCTTAGCCCCCCTCCTCCTTTAATCCCCCTCCCCAAAACGAGCTCAGCGCCCCCCCCTCCTCCCCCCCACCCCTGTGTCCCTCCCATCCAGGTGGATTCCTACATCTGCCGGATCTGCTCGCGGGGGGATGAGGATGACAAGCTGTTGCTCTGCGACGGTTGCGACGACAACTACCACATCTTCTGCCTCCTCCCGCCCCTCCCCGAAATCCCCAAGGGCATCTGGCGCTGCCCCAAGTGTGTCATGGCGGTGAGGAACTGGGGGGAACCCCCCACACCCCCACACACCCCCCCCCAAAAAACCTGTAGCGCATCCCCTACCCTCTTATCTCCAGAGCCGGGCACCCCCCGACTCAGCACCCGGCCTGAGGACCCCTCAGATCCCACCCACCCCGTGCCCTGTCTGTGGGGCTGGAGAACCCCCCATCTGTCTTTAGCCCCCCCCGTGTCTCTGTAGCCCCCCCCGTGTCTCTGTAGCCCCCCCCGTGTCTCTGTAGCCCCCCCCGTGTCTCTGTAGCCCCCCCCGTGTCTCTGTAGCCCCCCCCGTGTCTCTGTAGCCCCCCCCGTGTCTCTGTAGCCCCCCCCGTGTCTCTGTGGCCCCCCCCGTGTCTCTGTGGCCCCCCCCGTGTCTCTGTGGCCCCCCCCGTGTCTCTGTGGCCCCCCCCCGTGTCTCTGTGGCCCCCCCCCGTGTCTCTGTGGCCCCCCCCCGTGTCTCTGTGGCCCCCCCCGTGTCTCTGTGGCCCCCCCCGTGTCTCTGTGGCCCCCCCCGTGTCTCTGTGGCCCCCCCGTGTCTCTGTGGCCCCCCCCGTGTCTCTGTGGCCCCCCCCCGTGTCTCTGTGGCCCCCCCCGTGTCTCTGTGGCCCCCCCCCGTGTCTCTGTGGCCCCCCCCGTGTCTCTGTGGCCCCCCCCGTGTCTCTGTGGCCCCCCCCCGTGTCTCTGTGGCCCCCCCCGTGTCTCTGTGGCCCCCCCCGTGTCTCTGTGGCCCCCCCCGTGTCTCTGTGGCCCCCCCCGTGTCTCTGTGGCCCCCCCCGTGTCTCTGTGGCCCCCCCGTGTCTCTGTGGCCCCCCCCGTGTCTCTGTGGCCCCCCCCCGTGTCTCTGTGGCCCCCCCCCGTGTCTCTGTGGCCCCCCCCGTGTCTCTGTGGCCCCCCCCGTGTCTCTGTGGCCCCCCCCCGTGTCTCTGTGGCCCCCCCCCGTGTCTCTGTGGCCCCCCCCGTGTCTCTGTGGCCCCCCCCGTGTCTCTGTGGCCCCCCCCGTGTCTCTGTGGCCCCCCCCGTGTCTCTGTGGCCCCCCCCCGTGTCTCTGTGGCCCCCCCCGTGTCTCTGTGGCCCCCCCCCCGTGTCTCTGTGGCCCCCCCCCGTGTCTCTGTGGCCCCCCCCCGTGTCTCTGTGGCCCCCCCCGTGTCTCTGTGGCCCCCCCCCGTGTCTCTGTAGCCCCCCCCCGTGTCTCTGTAGCCCCCCCCCGTGTCTCTGTAGCCCCCCCCCGTGTCTCTGTAGCCCCCCCCCGTGTCTCTTTAGCCCCCCCCGTGTCTCTTTAGCCCCCCCCGTGTCTCTTTAGCCCCCCCCCGTGTCTCTTTAGCCCCCCCCCCGTGTCTCTTTAGCCCCCCCCCGTGTCTCTTTAGCCCCCCCCCGTGTCTCTTTAGCCCCCCCCGTGTCTCTTTAGCCCCCCCCCGTGTCTCTTTAGCCCCCCCCCGTGTCTCTTTAGCCCCCCCCGTGTCTCTTTAGCCCCCCCCCGTGTCTCTTTAGCCCCCCCCCCCCCCCAATTTAACCCCCCCACACTGAGCTGGGGACCCCTCCTGTCCCATCCACAGCGCTCAGCACCCCGCTGCCATCACTCCACCTCCCCCACCTCCACATCAGCGACCCCCCAATACTCCATCCCTGATATTGAGGGGTCTGCCCCCCCTTCTCCCCCCTCCCCTTTCTCCTCTAACTCCCCCTGTGCCCCCCCCACCCCCCTTTTTCTTCCCCCCCTACCCCCCCCAGGAGTGCAAGAGGCCGCCGGAGGCTTTCGGCTTCGAACAGGCGACGCGGGAGTACACCCTGCAGAGCTTTGGGGAGATGGCTGACTCCTTCAAAGCCGACTACTTCAACATGCCTGTCCATGTGAGCACCCCAGGACCCCCAGGGACACCCCCAGGACACCCCCACCCCCTTTGGGACAGCCCCAGGGACATCCTGACCCCCCCCCGAGACACCCCCAGGGCCCCCCGAGACACCCTCGGGGCACCCCAACCCGCTTTATCCTGCCTCACACACCAGCCCCCACGCGCAGGGTAGGGGGGTGAACTACCAGAATCCCACCCAAATCCCACCCTGGGACCACACCCAGAGGTCACCCCAGGAATCCCAGCCAGGGCCCTCACCCCAGAACCCCCTCCCAGAACCCCATCCCTAGACCTCCCCCCAGAAATCCCACTGAACCCCCACCCAGGGTACCCACCTAGAAATCCCACCAGGATCCCACCCCAGGGCCCCCACCCCAGAACCCCCTCCCAGAATCTCACCCAGAACCCCCTCCCCAGAACCCCCACCCAGGGCATCCACCCAGAAATCCCACCAGGATCCCACCCCAGGGCCCCCACCCAGAAATCCCACCAGACCCCCCTCCCCAGAACCCCCACCCAGGGCACCCACCCAGAAATCCCACCAGGATCCCACTGGGATCCTCCCTGAATCCCATCGGGATCCCACCAGAACCCCCACCCCAGAACTCCCACCTGGAATGCCACCCAGAACCCCCTCCCCAGAACCCCTACCCAGGGCTCCCACCTAGAAATCCCACCAGGATCCCACCCCAGAACCCCCACCCAAGACACCCACCCCAGAACCCCCACCTGGAATCCCACCCAGAACCCCCTCCCCAGACCTCCCCCCAGAAATCCCACCAGACCCCCTCCCCCAGGACCCCCACCCAGGGCATCCACCCGGAAATCCCACCAGGATCCCACCCAGAACCCCCACCCAGGGCACCCACCCCAGAACCTCCACCCGGAATCCCACCCAGAGCCCCCATCCCAGAACCCCCCACCTGGAATCCCACCCAGAACCCCCTTCCCAGACCCTTCCCCAGAAATCCCACCAGAACCTGCCCCACAGAAACCCACCAGACCCCCACCCAGGGCCCCCATCCCAGAACCCCCCCCAGGAATCCCACCCAGAACCCCCTCCCCAGACCTCCCCCCAGAAAACCCACCAGACCCCCTCCCCAGAACCCCCCCCAGAACCCCCACCCAGGGCACCCACCCCAGAAATCCCACAAGGATCCCACCCCAGAACCCCCACCCGGAATCCCACCCATAACTCCCTCCCCAGAACCCCCACCCGGACTCCCCCCCAGAACCCCCCTCCCCTTAACCCCACCTCATTTTGGGGCCTGTTCCCCCTCCTCCCTTCCCCAGATGGTGCCCACAGAGCTGGTGGAGAAGGAGTTCTGGCGCCTGGTGAACAGCATCGAGGAGGACGTGACCGTGGAGTACGGCGCCGACATCCACTCCAAGGAGTTCGGCAGCGGCTTCCCCATCAGCGACGGCAAACGCAAGCTGTCCCCCGAGGAGGAGGTGAGGGAAACAACCCCCCCACACACTTCACATCCCCCTCCTCCTCACCCTGACCCCCCTGTCTGTCTGTCCACCCCGCTACCCGTCCGTCCTGGCCCCGCAGGAGTACGCGGGCAGCGGTTGGAACCTGAACGTGATGCCGGTGCTGAAGCAGTCGGTCCTCTGCCACATCAACGCCGACATCTCTGGGATGAAGGTGCCTGTCTGTGTGTTTGTGGTGCTTTTATGGCCTTGATGGAAGAATCCCAGACACAGGCTGGGAGAAGAGCTCCTGGAGAGCAGCCCTGCTGAGAAGGACTTGGGGATTGTGGTGGGATGAGAAGCTTGACGTGAGCCAGCAGTGGCTCTTGCAGCTCGTAGGGCTGATGGGATCCTGGGCTCCATCAGCAGAGGGGTGGCAGCAGGGACAGGGAGGGGATTGTCCCTCTCTACTCTGCCCTCAGGAGGCCCCATCTGGAGTCCTGTGTCCAGAGCTGGGGCCTCCAATACAAGGATGTGGAACTGTTGGGAGAGGGTTCAGAGGAGCCACAAGGATGCTCAGAGGGCTGGAGCACCTGCCCTACAAAGAGAGGCTGAGGGAACTGGGCTTGTTCAGCCTGGAGAAGAGAAGGCTGTGGGGGGACCTCATTGCAGCCCCCCAGTCCCTGAAGGGAACAGAGGAACAGGAGGGGATTCAACTTTTTAAAAGAGCAGATAATGGCAGGACAAGGGGGAATGGACTAAAGCTAAAGGAGGGAAGGTTTAGATGAGATATTAGGGGGAAGTTTTTTACAGAGAGAGTGGTGAGGGGCTGGAACAGGCTGCCCAGAGAGGGGGTGGGTGCCCCATCCATCCCTGGGAGTGTCCAAGGCCAGGTTGGATGGGGCCCTGGGCAGCCTTGTGTAGCTCCAGGCCTGGAGGTTGGTGTCCCTGCCTGTGGCAGGGGGGTTGGAGCTCTGTGATCCTTGGGGGTCCCTCCCAACCCAGCCCATTCTATGACTCTATGATTAAGGTGCCCTGGCTCTACGTGGGGATGGTCTTCTCCGCCTTCTGCTGGCACATCGAGGACCACTGGAGCTACTCCATCAACTACCTCCACTGGTGAGGGGGGTTCACAACACCTAGAAAGCTTTATTTAGGGTACCCCTGAGCTTATTACACCCCTCCCCCTTTTTTTCCCCCCCTTTTTTCCCTCCCCACACCCCAGGGGTGAGCCCAAAACGTGGTACGGCGTCCCGTCCTTCGCCGCCGAACACCTGGAGGAGGTGATGAAGAAGCTGACGCCCGAGCTCTTCGAGAGCCAACCCGACCTCCTCCACCAGCTCGTCACCCTCATGAACCCCAACACCCTCATGGCTCACGGGGTCCCTGTGAGTTACCTTCAAACCCCTTCCAACAACCCCTTTACCCCCCTCCCAAAACCCCCTTGACTCCTCCTTTCCTCCTCCTCTTCCTCACTCGAGGTCGTACGGACCAACCAGTGCGCCGGGGAGTTTGTCATCACCTTCCCCCGAGCCTACCACAGCGGCTTCAACCAGGGCTACAACTTTGCTGAGGCTGTCAACTTCTGCACTGCTGACTGGGTGAGACACCCCAAAATCAGGGGTTGAGGGGGGGGTGGCACCCCAAAAAATCCAGGGGGAGAACGGGGATTTTTTGGGGCACTGGGGTTGGAGACGAGCGGCCGCCCCGGGGTTGTGTTTTGGGGAGGGGGGGATGTGATGGGTGGGGGTGGGATCCTGGGGGTGGGATTCCTTAGGTGGGGGCTTCTGGGGTTGGGATTCTTGGTGGGATTTGGGGGAATTCTGGGATGGGGATCCCTGGGTGGGATTCTGGTGGGGTTTGGGGGGAATTCTGGGGTTGGGGGATCCCTGGGTGGGATTCTGGTGGGGTTTGGGGAGATTCTGGTGGGGATTCCTGGGGTGGGAATTCTTGGGGTGGGATTCTGGTGGGTTCCAGATGGGAGTCCTGGGGTGGGAATTCTTGGGGTGGGATTCTGGTGGGTTCCAGATGGGATTCCTGGGGTGGGAATTCTTGGGGTGGGATTCTGGTGGGTTCCAGATGGGAGTCCTGGGGTGGGAATTCTTGGGGTGGGGTTCTGGTGGGTTCCAGATGGGATTCCTGGGGTGGGAATTCTTGGGTTGGGATTCTGGTGGGGTTTGGGGGGCATTTTGGGGTGGGGATTCCTGGGGTGGTGGGATCCCTGGTGAGGATTCTGATGGGATTTCCCATGGGGATTCTGAGTGGGGTTTGGGTGGAATCCTGGTAGGATCCTAGTGGGATACTGATGGGATCCTGGTGCTTTGTCCCCCTAATTTGGTGGCCCACTCCCCCCATCATGCCCAGCTGCCCCTGGGCCGCCAGTGCATCGAGCACTATGGCTGCTGCTGTGTCTTTTGAGGGGGGTTCTAGGGTGGGGTTTGGTGGGATCCTGGTGGGATTTGAATGGGATTTGGGTAAGATCCTGTTACTTTACCCCCCTAATTTGGTTCCCTGTCCCCCCAGCTGCCCGTGGGCCGTGGGTGCGTCGAGCACTACGGCCGCCTGCGCCGCTACTGCGTCTTCTGCGGGGGGTTCTGGGGTGGGATGGGTGGGATCCTGGTGGGTTTTGGTGGGATCCTGGTGGGATTTGGATGGGATATGGTTAGGATTTTGGTGCTTTACCCCCCTAATTTGGTTCCCTGGCCCCCCAGCTGCCTGCAGGCCGTCAGTGCATCGAGCACTACCGCCGCCTGCGCCGCTACTGCGTCTTCCGCGGGGGGTTCTGGGGTGGGGTGGGTGGGATCCTGGTGGGATCATGGTGGGGTTTGGGTGGGATTTGGGTAAGATCCTGTTACTTTACCCCCCTAATTTGGTTCCCTGTCCCCCCAGCTGCCCGTGGGCCGTGGGTGCATCGAGCACTACCGCCGCCTGCGCCGCTACTGCGTCTTCTGCGGGGGGTTCTGGGGTGGGGTGGGTGGGATCCTGGTGGGGTTTGGTGGGATCCTGGTGGGATTTGGATGGGATATGGTTAGGATTTTGGTGCTTTACCCCCCTAATTCGTTGCCCTGGCCCCCCAGCTGCCCACGGGCCGTGGGTGCATCGAGCATTACGGCTGCCTGCGCTGCTACTGCGTCTTCTGCGGGGGGTTCTGGGGTGGGATGGGTGGGATCCTGGTGGGGTTTGGTGTGATCCTGGTGGGATTTGGATGGGATATGGTTAGGATTTTGGTGCTTTACCCCCCTAATTTGGTTCCCTGGCCCCCCAGCTGCCTGCAGGCCGTCAGTGCATCGAGCACTACGGCCGCCTGCGCCGCTACTGCGTCTTCTGCGGGGGGTTCTGGGGTGGGGTGGGTGGGATCCTGGTGGGGTTTGGTGGAATCCTGGTGGGATTTGGATGGGATATGCTTAGGATTTTGGTACTTTACCCCCCTAATTTGGTTCCCTGGCCCCCCAGCTGCCCGCGGGCCGTCAGTGCATCGAGCACTACGGCCGCCTGCGCTGCTACCGCGTCTTCTGCGGCGGGTTCTGGGGTGGGATGGGTGGGATCCTGGTGGGGTTGGGTGGGATCCTGGTAGGATTTGAGTGGGATTTGGGTAAGATCCTGGTACTTTATCCCCCTAATTCGTTGCCCTGGCCCCCCAGCTGCCTGCAGGCCGTCAGTGCATCGAGCACTACCGCCGCCTGCGCCGCTACTGCGTCTTCTCGCACGAGGAGCTGATCTGCAAGATGGCAGCTTGCCCTGAGAAGCTGGACCTCAACCTGGCCGCTGCTGTGCACAAGGAGATGTTTGTCCTGGTGCAGGAGGAGAGGAAGCTGCGCAAGGCCCTGCTGGAAAAGGTGGGGATGGGTGGGGAGGGGGGGAAATGACCCCCCCAGCCGCCCTGTCCCACCTCCTGTGAGGGTGGAAATGGGTGGGGGGGGGACAAGCCTTGGAAAACAACCCTCCCACTACCCCATCCTGCCTCCTGGGAGGGTGGAAAGGGGTGAAACAACCCCCCAACCACCCCATCCTGCCTGCTGGGAGGGTGGAAATGGTGGGAACAACCCTCCCATTACCCCATCCTGCCTCCTGGGAGGGTGGAAAGGGGGAAAACAACCCCCCCAACTCCTTGAAGGTTGAAAACAACCCCCCTACCACCCTGTTCTGCCTCCTGGGAGGGTGGAAAGGGGGAAAACAACCCCCCAACCACCTCCCCACCACCGCAGGGGTGCGAAAGGAGGACTAAACCACCCTCCCCACCCCATCCTGCTCCCTCTGAGGGTAGAAAAGAGCGACAAACACCCCCCTACCACCTCCCCACCGCCACTGAGGTGAAGTGTAGGCTGGTTTGGTGAGGGTGGGGGTCTAAGATTGGGGTCTGTCTCCTCCCAGGGGATCACAGAGGCCGAACGAGAGGCCTTTGAGCTGCTGCCTGACGACGAGCGCCAGTGTGACAAGTGCAAGACGACCTGTTTCCTCTCTGCCCTGGCCTGTTACGACTGTCCCCAGTGCCTGGTCTGCCTCTACCACATGGATGACCTCTGCAAGTGCCCCCGCAGCAAGCAGTACCTGAGGTAAAAGGGGAGGGGTCTCCTTGGGGGGGGGTTAGAGGGAGTTTGGGGGGGTTTAGGGTGGGTTTCGGAGTGATGCGGGGCTTGGTTGGGGCTGGGAGAGGGGATGTGGGGATGGGTTGAGGGGGGAAGAGGGACTTTGGGGATGGTTTGGGGGAGTTTAAGGGGGGTAGGTGGTGTTACCAGGGTTCCTTGGGGGTGTAGGGGAGGGTTTATGGGGGGTAGGGGGTGTTACCAGGGTTCCGGGGGGGTTTAGGGTGGGTTTCGGGGTGATGCGGGGCTTGGGTGAGGATGGGAGAGGGGATGGGGGACTTGGGGTGGCCTGAGGAGGGGACTTGGGGATGGTTTGGGGGGGTTTAAGAGGTTTAGGGGGTGTTACTGGGGTTCCCTGGGGGGTTAGGGGGTGTTACCAGGGTTCCTTGGGGGGTGGTTAGGGTGGGTTTCGGGGTGATGCGGGGCTTGGATGAGGCTGGGAGAGGGGATGTGGGGATGGGTTGAGGGGGGAAGAGGGACTTTGGGGATGGTTTGGGGGAGTTTAAGGGGGGTAGGGGGTGTTACTGGGGTTCCCTGGGGGTTTTGGTGGGGTTTAGGGGTTGTTACCAGGGTTCCTTGGGGGTTTTGGGGGGGTTTAGGGTGGGTTTCGGGGTGCTGAAGGGCTTGGTTGGGGCTGGGAGAGGGGATGTGGGGATGGGTTGAGCGGGGAAGGGGACTTGGGGTGGCCTGAGGAGGGGACTTGGGGATGGTTTGGGGGGGGTTTAAGGGTTTAGGGGGTGTTACTGGGGTTCCCTGGGGGGTTAGGGGGTGTTACCAGGGTTTCTTGGGGGGTTAGGGTGGGTTTCGGGGTGATGCGGAGCTTGGATGAGGCTGGGAGAGGGGGTGGGGGACTTGGGGTGGCCTGAGATGGGGACTTGGGGATGGTTTGGGGGGTTTAAGGGGGGTAGGGGGTATTACAGGGGTTCCCTGGGGCTTTAGGGGGTGTTACCAGGGTTTCTTGGGGGTTTGGGGGTGTTTAGGGTGGGTTTCGGGTGATGCGGGGCGTGGGTGAGGATGGGAGAGGGATGGGGGACTTGGGTGGCCTAAAGAGGGGACTTGGGATGGTTTGGGGGGTTTAAGGGGGTTAGGGGTGTTACCAGGGTTCCTTGGGGGTTTTTGGAGGGGTTCGGGTGATGCGGGGCTTGGGTGAGGATGGGAGAGGGGATGTGGGGATGGGTTGAGGGGGGAAGGGGGACTTGGGGTGGCCTGGGGAGGGGACTTGGGGATGGTTTGGGGGGCTTTAAGGGGTTTAGGGGGTGTTACTGGGGTTACCTGGGGGTTTTGGGGGGCTTTAGGGGGTATTACCAGGGTTCCTTGGGGGTTTTGGGGGGGTGAAACCCCTCTTCATCCCCTTGTCCCCCCTCAAACCCCTCCTTGCCCCTCCTTGTCCCCCTCAAACCCCTCCTTGCCCCTCCTTGTCCCCCCCAAACCCCTCCTTACCCCCCCTTACCCCCCCCTTGTCCCCCCCAAACCCCTCCTTACCCCCCCTTACCCCCCCCTTGTCCCCCCCAAACCCCTCCTTACCCCCCCCTTGTCCCCCCCAAACCCCTCCTTGTCCCTCCTTGTCCCCCCAAACCCCTCTTTACCCCTCTTTGCCCCCCCAAACCCCTCCTTGTCCCCCAAACCCATCTGTACCCCCCTTTTTCCCCCGAACCCCTTCCTTGTCCCCCCAAAACCCTCCTTACCCCCCTTTGCCCCC
>NW_028168703.1:0-62000 GCF_964237585.1 Gallinula chloropus
CGGCCCAACGAAAGTCCCCAGATCCAAATTGAGAGGCGCTCCTTGGGTGCCCCCTGGGGGTCCTTCAGGCCAGCTAGGTCTTTGTGTCCTGGCGCCTTCGGTTTGGGAGCTGTTGCTGGACGTTGGGCATGTTGGCCAGAGAGTGCTTCTCGGTACGTGAACTGCAACCTTGCAAATATCTCCAGGTTCCATGCCCAACGAAAGCCCCCAGACCCAAATTGAGAGGGGCTGCTTGGGGGCCCCTTGGGGCCCCTTCAGGCCAGCTAGGTCTTTGGGTCCTGGCTCCTTCGGTTTGGGAGCTGTTGCTGGATGTTGGGCATGTTGGCCGGAGAGTGCTTCTCGGGCCGCGAACTGCAACCTTGCAGGTAGCTCCAAGGTTCCCGACCCAACGAAAGCCCCCAGACCCAAATGGAGAGGGGCTGTTTGGGGGCCCCTTGGGGCCCCTTCAGGCCAGCTAGGTCTTTGGGTCCTGGCTCCTTCGGTTTGGGAGCTGTTGCTGCAGTTGGGCATGTTGGCCGGAGAGTGCTTCTCGGGCCGCGAACTGCAACATTGCAGGTAGCTCCCAGGTTCCCGGCCCAAAGAAAGCCCCCAGACCCAAATGGAGAGGGGCTGTTTGGGGGCCCCCTGGGGCCCCTTCAGGCCAGCTAGGTCTTTGGGTCCTGGCTCCTTCGGTTTGGGAGCTGTTGCTGGACGTTGGGCAAGTTGGCCAGAGAGTGTTTCTCGGTACGTGAACTGCAACCTTGCAGGTTGCTCCCAGGATCCCAGCCCAAGGAAAGCCCCCAGACCCAAATTGAGAGGGGCTGCTTGGGGGCCCCTTGGGGCCCCTTCAGGCCAGCTAGGTCTTTGGGTCCTGGCTCCTTCGGTTTGGGAGCTGTTGCTGCAGTTGGGCATGTTGACCGGAGAGTGCTTCTCGGGCTGCGAACTGCAACCTTGCAGGTACCTCCCATGTCCCCGGCCCAACGAAAGCCCCCAGATCCAAATTGAGAGGCGCTCCTTGGGTGCCCCCTGGGGGTCCTTCAGGCCAGCTAGGTCTTTGGGTCCTGGCTCCTTCGGTTTGGGAGCTGTTGTTGGACGTTGGGCATGTTGGCCGGAGAGTGCTTCTCGGGCCGTGAACTGCAACCTTGCAGGTACCTCCCAGGTTCCCGGCCCAAGGAAAGCACCCAGACCCACATGGAGAGGGGCTGCTTGTGGGCCCCCTGGGGCCCCTTCAGGCCAGCTATTTCTTTGGGTCCTGGCTCCTTCGGTTTGGGAGCTGTTGCTGCAGTTGGGCATGTTGGCCGGAGAGTGCTTCTCGGGCCGCGAACTGCAACCTTTCGTGTAGCTCCCAGGTTCCCGGCCCAACGAAAGCCCCCAGACCCAAATTGAGAGGGGCTGCTTGGGTGCACCCTGGGGGCCCTTCAGGCCAGCTAGGTCTTTGGGTCCTGGCTCCTTCGGTTTGGGATCTGTTGCTGGACGTTGGGCATGTTGACCGGAGAGTGCTTCTCGGGCTGCGAACTGCAACCTTGCAGGTACATCCCAGGTCCCAGGCCCAACGAAAGCCCCCAGAACCAAATTGAGAGGGGCTGCTTGGGGGCCCCCTGGGGGCCCTTCAGGCCAGCTAGGTCTTTGGGTCCTGGCTCCTTCGGTTTGGGAGCTGTTGCTGCAGTTGGGCATGTTGGCCGGAGAGTGCTTCTCGGGCCGCGAACTGCAAACTTGCGGGTAGCTCCCAGGTTCCAGGCCCAACGAAAGCCCCCAGAACCAAATGGAGAGGGGCTGCTTGGAGGCCCCCTGGGGCCCCTTCAGGCCAGCTAGGTCTTTGGGTCCTGGCTCCTTGGGTTTGGGAGCAGTTGCTGGACTTTGGGCATGTTGGCCGGAGAGTGATTCTCGGGCCGTGAACTGCAACCTTGCAGGTAGCTCCCAGGTTCCCGGCCCAAGCAAAGCACCCAGACCCACATGGAGAGGGGCTGCTTGGCGGCCCCCTGGGGCCCCTTCAGGCCAGCTAGGTCTTTGGGTCCTGGCTCCTTCGGTTTGGGAGCTGTTGCTGCAGTTGGGCATGTTGACCGGAGAGTGCTTCTCGGGCCGCGAACTGCAACCTTGCAGTAGCTCCCAGGTTCCCGGCCCAAGGAAAGTCCCCAGACCCAAATGGACAGGGGCTGTTTGGGGGCCTCCTGGGGGCCCTTCAGGCCAGCTAGGTCTTTGGGTCCTGGCTCCTTCGGTTTGGGAGCTGTTGCTGCAGTTGAGCATGTTGGCCGGAGAGTGCTTCTCGGGCCGCGAACTGCAACCTTGCGGGTAGCTCCCAGGTTCCCGGCCCAACGAAAGCCCCCAGACCCAAATGGAGAGGGGCTGCTTGGGGGCCCCCTGGGGGCCCTTCAGGCCAGCTAGGTCTTTGGGTCCTGGCTCCTTCGGTTTGGGAGCTGTTGCTGGACGTTGGGCATGTTGACCGGAGTGTGCTTCTCGGGCTGCGAACTGCAACCTTGCAGGTACCTCCCAGGTACCAGCTCCAACGAAAGCCCCAAGACCCAAATGGAGAGGGGCTGCTTGGGGGCCCCCTGGGGGCCCTTCAGGCCAGCTAGGTCTTTGGGTCCTGGCTCCTTCGGTTTGGGAGCTGTTGCTGCAGTTGGGCATTTTGGCCGGAGAGTGCTTCTCGGGCCGCGAACTGCAACCTTACAGGTAGCTCCCAGGTTCCCGGCCCAACGAAAGCCCCCAGACCCAAATGGACAGGGGCTGTTTGGGGGCCCCCTGGGGGCCCTTCAGGCCAGCTAGGTCTTTGGGTCCTGGCTCCTTTGGTTTGGGAGCTGTTGCTGCAGTTGGGCATTTTGGCCGGAGAGTGCTTCTCGGGCCGCGAACTGCAACCTTGCAGGTAGCTCCCAGGTTCCAGGCCCAACGAAAGCCCCCAGAACCAAATGGAGAGGGGCTGCTTGGAGGCCCCCTGGGGCCACTTCAGGCCAGCTAGGTCTTTGGGTCCTGGCTCCTTGGGTTTGGGAGCAGTTGCTGGACTTTGGGCATGTTGGCCGGAGAGTGATTCTCGGGCCGTGAACTGCAACCTTGCAGGTAGCTCCCAGGTTCCCGGCCCAAGCAAAGCACCCAGACCCACATGGAGAGGGGCTGCTTGGCGGCCCCCTGGGGCCCCTTCAGGCCAGCTAGGTCTTTGGGTCCTGGCTCCTTCGGTTTGGGAGCTGTTGCTGCAGTTGGGCATGTTGACCGGAGAGTGCTTCTCGGGCCGCGAACTGCAACCTTGCAGTAGCTCCCAGGTTCCCGGCCCAAGGAAAGTCCCCAGACCCAAATGGACAGGGGCTGTTTGGGGGCCTCCTGGGGGCCCTTCAGGCCAGCTAGGTCTTTGGGTCCTGGCTCCTTCGGTTTGGGAGCTGTTGCTGCAGTTGAGCATGTTGGCCGGAGAGTGCTTCTCGGGCTGCGAACTGCAACCTTGCGGGTAGCTCCCAGGTTCCCGGCCCAACGAAAGCCCCCAGACCCAAATGGAGAGGGGCTGCTTGGGGGCCCCCTGGGGGCCCTTCAGGCCAGCTAGGTCTTTGGGTCCTGGCTCCTTCGGTTTGGGAGCTGTTGCTGGACGTTGGGCATGTTGACCGGAGTGTGCTTCTCGGGCTGCGAACTGCAACCTTGCAGGTACCTCCCAGGTACCAGCTCCAACGAAAGCCCCAAGACCCAAATGGAGAGGGGCTGCTTGGGGGCCCCCTGGGGGCCCTTCAGGCCAGCTAGGTCTTTGGGTCCTGGCTCCTTCGGTTTGGGAGCTGTTGCTGCAGTTGGGCATGTTGACCGGACAGTGCTTCTCGGGCCGCGATGTGCAACCTTACAGGTAGCTCCCAGGTTCCCGGCCCAACGAAAGCCCCCAGACCCAAATGGACAGGGGCTGTTTGGGGGCCCCCTGGGGGCCCTTCAGGCCAGCTAGGTCTTTGGGTCCTGGCTCCTTTGGTTTGGGAGCTGTTGCTGCAGTTGGGCATTTTGGCCGGAGAGTGCTTCTCGGGCCGCGAACTGCAACCTTGCAGGTAGCTCCCAGGTTCCAGGCCCAACGAAAGCCCCCAGAACCAAATGGAGAGGGGCTGCTTGGAGGCCCCCTGGGGCCACTTCAGGCCAGCTAGGTCTTTGGGTCCTGGCTCCTTGGGTTTGGGAGCAGTTGCTGGACTTTGGGCATGTTGGCCGGAGAGTGATTCTCGGGCCGTGAACTGCAACCTTGCAGGTAGCTCCCAGGTTCCCGGCCCAAGCAAAGCACCCAGACCCACATGGAGAGGGGCTGCTTGGCGGCCCCCTGGGGCCCCTTCAGGCCAGCTAGGTCTTTGGGTCCTGGCTCCTTCGGTTTGGGAGCTGTTGCTGCAGTTGGGCATGTTGACCGGAGAGTGCTTCTCGGGCCGCGAACTGCAACCTTGCAGTAGCTCCCAGGTTCCCGGCCCAAGGAAAGTCCCCAGACCCAAATGGACAGGGGCTGTTTGGGGGCCTCCTGGGGGCCCTTCAGGCCAGCTAGGTCTTTGGGTCCTGGCTCCTTCGGTTTGGGAGCTGTTGCTGCAGTTGAGCATGTTGGCCGGAGAGTGCTTCTCGGGCTGCGAACTGCAACCTTGCGGGTAGCTCCCAGGTTCCCGGCCCAACGAAAGCCCCCAGACCCAAATGGAGAGGGGCTGCTTGGGGGCCCCCTGGGGGCCCTTCAGGCCAGCTAGGTCTTTGGGTCCTGGCTCCTTCGGTTTGGGAGCTGTTGCTGGACGTTGGGCATGTTGACCGGAGTGTGCTTCTCGGGCTGCGAACTGCAACCTTGCAGGTACCTCCCAGGTACCAGCTCCAACGAAAGCCCCAAGACCCAAATGGAGAGGGGCTGCTTGGGGGCCCCCTGGGGGCCCTTCAGGCCAGCTAGGTCTTTGGGTCCTGGCTCCTTCGGTTTGGGAGCTGTTGCTGCAGTTGGGCATGTTGACCGGACAGTGCTTCTCGGGCCGCGATGTGCAACCTTACAGGTAGCTCCCAGGTTCCCGGCCCAACGAAAGCCCCCAGACCCAAATGGACAGGGGCTGTTTGGGGGCCCCCTGGGGGCCCTTCAGGCCAGCTAGGTCTTTGGGTCCTGGCTCCTTTGGTTTGGGAGCTGTTGCTGCAGTTGGGCATTTTGGCCGGAGAGTGCTTCTCGGGCCGCGAACTGCAACCTTGCAGGTAGCTCCCAGGTTCCCGGCCCAACGAAAGCCCCCAGACCCAAATGGAGAGGGGCTGTTTGGGGGCCCCCTGGGGGCCCTTCAGGCCAGCTAGGTCTTTGGGTCCTGGCTCCTTCGGTTTGGGAGCTGTTTCTGCAGTTGGGCATGTTGGCCGGAGAGTGATTCTCGGGCCGTGAACTGCAACCTTGCAGGTAGCTCCCAGGTTCCCGGCCCAAGCAAAGCACCCAGACCCACATGGAGAGGGGCTGCTTGGCGGCCCCCTGGGGCCCCTTCAGGCCAGCTAGGTCTTTGGGTCCTGGCTCCTTCGGTTTGGGAGCTGTTGCTGCAGTTGGGCATGTTGGCCGGAGAGTGCTTCTCGGGCTGCGAACTTCAACCTTGCAGGTACCTCCCAGATACCCGGCCCAACGAAAGCCCCCAGACCCAAATTGAGAGGGGCTGCTTGGGGGCCCCCTGGGGGCCCTTCAGGCCAGCTAGGTCTTGGGGTCCTGGCTCCTTCGGTTTGGGAGCTGTTGCTGGACGTTGGGCATGTTGGCCCGAGAGTGCTTCTCGGGCTGCGAACTGCAACCTTGCAGGTACCTCCCATGTCCCCGGCCCAAAGAAAACCCCCAGACCCAAATTGAGAGGGGCTGCTTGGGGGCCCCCTGGGGGCCCTTCAGGCCAGCTAGGTCTTTGGGTCCTGGCTCCTTTGCTTTGGGAGCTGTTGCTGCAGTTGGGCATGTTGACCGGAGAGTGCTTCTCGGGCCGCGAACTGCAACCTTGCAGGTAGCTCCCAGGTTCCCGGCCCAAGGAAAGCCCCCAGACCCAAATGGAGAGGGGCTGTTTGGGGGCCTCCTGGGGGCCCTTCAGGCCAGCTAGGTCTTTGGGTCCTGGCTCCTTCGGTTTGGGAGCTGTTGCTGCAGTTGAGCATGTTGGCCGGAGAGTGCTTCTCGGGCTGCGAACTGCAACCTTGCGGGTAGCTCCCAGGTTCCCGGCCCAACGAAAGCCCCCAGACCCAAATGGAGAGGGGCTGCTTGGGGGCCCCCTGGGGGCCCTTCAGGCCAGCTAGGTCTTTGGGTCCTGGCTCCTTCGGTTTGGGAGCTGTTGCTGCAGTTGGGCATGTTGACCGGAGAGTGCTTCTCGGGCCGCGAACTGCAACCTTGCAGTAGCTCCCAGGTTCCCGGCCCAAGGAAAGTCCCCAGACCCAAATGGACAGGGGCTGTTTGGGGGCCTCCTGGGGGCCCTTCAGGCCAGCTAGGTCTTTGGGTCCTGGCTCCTTCGGTTTGGGAGCTGTTGCTGCAGTTGAGCATGTTGGCCGGAGAGTGCTTCTCGGGCTGCGAACTGCAACCTTGCGGGTAGCTCCCAGGTTCCCGGCCCAACGAAAGCCCCCAGACCCAAATGGAGAGGGGCTGCTTGGGGGCCCCCTGGGGGCCCTTCAGGCCAGCTAGGTCTTTGGGTCCTGGCTCCTTCGGTTTGGGAGCTGTTGCTGGACGTTGGGCATGTTGACCGGAGTGTGCTTCTCGGGCTGCGAACTGCAACCTTGCAGGTACCTCCCAGGTACCAGCTCCAACGAAAGCCCCAAGACCCAAATGGAGAGGGGCTGCTTGGGGGCCCCCTGGGGGCCCTTCAGGCCAGCTAGGTCTTTGGGTCCTGGCTCCTTCGGTTTGGGAGCTGTTGCTGCAGTTGGGCATGTTGACCGGACAGTGCTTCTCGGGCCGCGATGTGCAACCTTACAGGTAGCTCCCAGGTTCCCGGCCCAACGAAAGCCCCCAGACCCAAATGGACAGGGGCTGTTTGGGGGCCCCCTGGGGGCCCTTCAGGCCAGCTAGGTCTTTGGGTCCTGGCTCCTTTGGTTTGGGAGCTGTTGCTGCAGTTGGGCATTTTGGCCGGAGAGTGCTTCTCGGGCCGCGAACTGCAACCTTGCAGGTAGCTCCCAGGTTCCCGGCCCAACGAAAGCCCCCAGACCCAAATGGAGAGGGGCTGTTTGGGGGCCCCCTGGGGGCCCTTCAGGCCAGCTAGGTCTTTGGGTCCTGGCTCCTTCGGTTTGGGAGCTGTTTCTGCAGTTGGGCATGTTGGCCGGAGAGTGATTCTCGGGCCGTGAACTGCAACCTTGCGGGTAGCTCTCAGGTTCCCGACCCAAGGAAAGCACCCAGACCCACATGGAGAGGGGCTGCTTGGGGGCCCCTTGGGGCCCCTTTAGGCCAGCTAGGTCTTTGGGTCCTGGCTCCTTCGCTTTGGGAGCTGTTGCTGCAGTTGGGCATGTTGACCGGAAAGTGCTTCAAGGGCTGCGAACTGCAACCTTGCAGGTAGCTCCCAGGTTCCCGGACCAAGGAAAGCCCCCAGACCCAAATGGAGAGGGGCTGGTTGGGGGCCCCCTGGGGGCCCTTTAGGCCAGCTAGGTCTTTGGGTCCTGGCTCTTTTGGTTTGGGAGCTGTTGCTGCAGTTGTGCATGTTGGCCGGAGAGTGCTTCTCGGGCCGCGAACTGCAACCTTGCAGGTAGCTCCCAGGTTCCCGGCCCAAGGAAAGCACCCAGACCCAAATGGAGAGGGGCTGTTTGGGGGCCCCCTGGGGCCCCTTCAGGCCAGCTAGGTCTTTGGGTCCTGGCTCCTTCGGTTTGGGAGCTGTTGCTGCAGTTGGGCATGTTGACCGGAGAGTGCTTCTCAGGCCGCGAACTGCAACCTTGCAGGTACCTCCCAGATCCCAGGCCCAAAGAAAGCCCCAAGACCCAAATGGAGAGGGGCTGCTTGGGGGCCCCCTGGGGGCCCTTCAGGCCAGCTAGGTCTTTGGGTCCTGGCTCCTTCGGTTTGGGAGCTGTTTTTGGACGTTGGGCATGTTGGCCAGAGAGTGCTTCTCGGTACGTGAACTGCAACCTTGCAGGTAGCTCCCAGGTCCCAGGCCCAACGAAAGCCCCCAGACCCAAATGGAGAGGGGCTGCTTGGGGGCACCTTGGGGCCCCTTCAGGCCAGCTAGGTCTTTGGGTCCTGGCTCCTTCGGTTTGGGAGCTGTTGCTGCAGTTGGGCATGTTGGCCGGAGAGTGCTTCTCGGGCCGCGATGTGCAACCTTGCAGGTAGCTCCCAGGTTCCCGGCCCAACGAAAGCCCCCAGAACCAAATGGAGAGGGGCTGCTTGTGGGCCCCCTGGGGCCCCTTCAGGCCAGCTAGGTCTTTGGGTCCTGGCTCCTTCGGTTTGGGAGCTGTTGCTGCAGTTGGGCATGTTGCCCGGAGAGTGATTCCCGGGCCGTGAACTGCAACCTTGCAGGTAGCTCCCAGGTTCCCGGCCCAAGGAAAGCACCCAGACCCACATGGAGAGGGGCTGCTTGGGGGCCCCTTGGGGCCCCTTCAGGCCAGCTAGGTCTTTGGGTCCTGGCTCCTTCGGTTTGGGAGCTGTTGCTGCAGTTGGGCATGTTGACCGGACAGTGCTTCTCGGGCCGCGATGTGCAACCTTACAGGTAGCTCCCAGGTTCCCGGCCCAACGAAAGCCCCCAGACCCAAATGGACAGGGGCTGTTTGGGGGCCCCCTGGGGGCCCTTCAGGCCAGCTAGGTCTTTGGGTCCTGGCTCCTTTGGTTTGGGAGCTGTTGCTGCAGTTGGGCATTTTGGCCGGAGAGTGCTTCTCGGGCCGCGAACTGCAACCTTGCAGGTAGCTCCCAGGTTCCCGGCCCAACGAAAGCCCCCAGACCCAAATGGAGAGGGGCTGTTTGGGGGCCCCCTGGGGGCCCTTCAGGCCAGCTAGGTCTTTGGGTCCTGGCTCCTTCGGTTTGGGAGCTGTTTCTGCAGTTGGGCATGTTGGCCGGAGAGTGATTCTCGGGCCGTGAACTGCAACCTTGCGGGTAGCTCTCAGGTTCCCGACCCAAGGAAAGCACCCAGACCCACATGGAGAGGGGCTGCTTGGGGGCCCCTTGGGGCCCCTTTAGGCCAGATAGGTCTTTGGGTCCTGGCTCCTTCGCTTTGGGAGCTGTTGCTGCAGTTGGGCATGTTGACCGGAGAGTGCTTCAAGGGCTGCGAACTGCAACCTTGCAGGTAGCTCCCAGGTTCCCGGACCAAGGAAAGCCCCCAGACCCAAATGGAGAGGGGCTGCTTGGGGGCCCCCTGGGGGCCCTTCAGGCCAGCTAGGTCTTTGGGTCCTGGCTCTTTTGGTTTGGGAGCTGTTGCTGCAGTTGTGCATGTTGGCCGGAGAGTGCTTCTCGGGCCGCGAACTGCAACCTTGCAGGTAGCTCCCAGGTTCCCGGCCCAAGGAAAGCACCCAGACCCAAATGGAGAGGGGCTGTTTGGGGGCCCCCTGGGGCCCCTTCAGGCCAGCTAGGTCTTTGGGTCCTGGCTCCTTCGGTTTGGGAGCTGTTGCTGCAGTTGGGCATGTTGACCGGAGAGTGCTTCTCGGGCCGCGAACTGCAACCTTGCAGTAGCTCCCAGGTTCCCGGCCCAAGGAAAGTCCCCAGACCCAAATGGACAGGGGCTGTTTGGGGGCCTCCTGGGGGCCCTTCAGGCCAGCTAGGTCTTTGGGTCCTGGCTCCTTCGGTTTGGGAGCTGTTGCTGCAGTTGAGCATGTTGGCCGGAGAGTGCTTCTCGGGCTGCGAACTGCAACCTTGCGGGTAGCTCCCAGGTTCCCGGCCCAACGAAAGCCCCCAGACCCAAATGGAGAGGGGCTGCTTGGGGGCCCCCTGGGGGCCCTTCAGGCCAGCTAGGTCTTTGGGTCCTGGCTCCTTCGGTTTGGGAGCTGTTGCTGGACGTTGGGCATGTTGACCGGAGTGTGCTTCTCGGGCTGCGAACTGCAACCTTGCAGGTACCTCCCAGGTACCAGCTCCAACGAAAGCCCCAAGACCCAAATGGAGAGGGGCTGCTTGGGGGCCCCCTGGGGGCCCTTCAGGCCAGCTAGGTCTTTGGGTCCTGGCTTCTTCGGTTTGGGAGCTGTTGCTGCAGTTGGGCATGTTGACCGGACAGTGCTTCTCGGGCCGCGATGTGCAACCTTACAGGTAGCTCCCAGGTTCCCGGCCCAACGAAAGCCCCCAGACCCAAATGGACAGGGGCTGTTTGGGGGCCCCCTGGGGGCCCTTCAGGCCAGCTAGGTCTTTGGGTCCTGGCTCCTTTGGTTTGGGAGCTGTTGCTGCAGTTGGGCATTTTGGCCGGAGAGTGCTTCTCGGGCCGCGAACTGCAACCTTGCAGGTAGCTCCCAGGTTCCCGGCCCAACGAAAGCCCCCAGACCCAAATGGAGAGGGGCTGTTTGGGGGCCCCCTGGGGGCCCTTCAGGCCAGCTAGGTCTTTGGGTCCTGGCTCCTTCGGTTTGGGAGCTGTTTCTGCAGTTGGGCATGTTGGCCGGAGAGTGATTCTCGGGCCGTGAACTGCAACCTTGCGGGTAGCTCTCAGGTTCCCGACCCAAGGAAAGCACCCAGACCCACATGGAGAGGGGCTGCTTGGGGGCCCCTTGGGGCCCCTTTAGGCCAGATAGGTCTTTGGGTCCTGGCTCCTTCGCTTTGGGAGCTGTTGCTGCAGTTGGGCATGTTGACCGGAGAGTGCTTCAAGGGCTGCGAACTGCAACCTTGCAGGTAGCTCCCAGGTTCCCGGACCAAGGAAAGCCCCCAGACCCAAATGGAGAGGGGCTGCTTGGGGGCCCCCTGGGGGCCCTTCAGGCCAGCTAGGTCTTTGGGTCCTGGCTCTTTTGGTTTGGGAGCTGTTGCTGCAGTTGTGCATGTTGGCCGGAGAGTGCTTCTCGGGCCGCGAACTGCAACCTTGCAGGTAGCTCCCAGGTTCCCGGCCCAAGGAAAGCACCCAGACCCAAATGGAGAGGGGCTGTTTGGGGGCCCCCTGGGGCCCCTTCAGGCCAGCTAGGTCTTTGGGTCCTGGCTCCTTCGGTTTGGGAGCAGTTGCTGGACTTTGGGCATGTTGGCCGGAGAGTGATTCTCGGGCCGTGAACTGCAACCTTGCAGGTAGCTCCCAGGTTCCCGGCCCAAGCAAAGCACCCAGACCCACATGGAGAGGGGCTGCTTGGCGGCCCCCTGGGGCCCCTTCAGGCCAGCTAGGTCTTTGGGTCCTGGCTCCTTCGGTTTGGGAGCTGTTGCTGCAGTTGGGCATGTTGGCCGGAGAGTGCTTCTCGGGCTGCGAACTGCAACCTTGCAGGTACCTCCCAGATACCCGGCCCAACGAAAGCCCCCAGACCCAAATTGAGAGGGGCTGCTTGGGGGCCCCCTGGGGGCCCTTCAGGCCAGCTAGGTCTTGGGGTCCTGGCTCCTTCGGTTTGGGAGCTGTTGCTGGACGTTGGGCATGTTGGCCCGAGAGTGCTTCTCGGGCTGCGAACTGCAACCTTGCAGGTACCTCCCATGTCCCCGGCCCAAAGAAAACCCCCAGACCCAAATTGAGAGGGGCTGCTTGGGGGCCCCCTGGGGGCCCATCAGGCCAGCTAGGTCTTTGGGTCCTGGCTCCTTTGCTTTGGGAGCTGTTGCTGCAGTTGGGCATGTTGACCGGAGAGTGCTTCTCGGGCCGCGAACTGCAACCTTGCAGGTAGCTCCCAGGTTCCCGGCCCAAGGAAAGCCCCCAGACCCAAATGGAGAGGGGCTGTTTGGGGGCCTCCTGGGGGCCCTTCAGGCCAGCTAGGTCTTTGGGTCCTGGCTCCTTCGGTTTGGGAGCTGTTGCTGCAGTTGAGCATGTTGGCCGGAGAGTGCTTCTCGGGCTGCGAACTGCAACCTTGCGGGTAGCTCCCAGGTTCCCGGCCCAACGAAAGCCCCCAGACCCAAATGGAGAGGGGCTGCTTGGGGGCCCCCTGGGGGCCCTTCAGGCCAGCTAGGTCTTTGGGTCCTGGCTCCTTCGGTTTGGGAGCTGTTGCTGCAGTTGGGCATGTTGACCGGAGAGTGCTTCTCGGGCCGCGAACTGCAACCTTGCAGTAGCTCCCAGGTTCCCGGCCCAAGGAAAGTCCCCAGACCCAAATGGACAGGGGCTGTTTGGGGGCCTCCTGGGGGCCCTTCAGGCCAGCTAGGTCTTTGGGTCCTGGCTCCTTCGGTTTGGGAGCTGTTGCTGCAGTTGAGCATGTTGGCCGGAGAGTGCTTCTCGGGCTGCGAACTGCAACCTTGCGGGTAGCTCCCAGGTTCCCGGCCCAACGAAAGCCCCCAGACCCAAATGGAGAGGGGCTGCTTGGGGGCCCCCTGGGGGCCCTTCAGGCCAGCTAGGTCTTTGGGTCCTGGCTCCTTCGGTTTGGGAGCTGTTGCTGGACGTTGGGCATGTTGACCGGAGTGTGCTTCTCGGGCTGCGAACTGCAACCTTGCAGGTACCTCCCAGGTACCAGCTCCAACGAAAGCCCCAAGACCCAAATGGAGAGGGGCTGCTTGGGGGCCCCCTGGGGGCCCTTCAGGCCAGCTAGGTCTTTGGGTCCTGGCTCCTTCGGTTTGGGAGCTGTTGCTGCAGTTGGGCATGTTGACCGGACAGTGCTTCTCGGGCCGCGATGTGCAACCTTACAGGTAGCTCCCAGGTTCCCGGCCCAACGAAAGCCCCCAGACCCAAATGGACAGGGGCTGTTTGGGGGCCCCCTGGGGGCCCTTCAGGCCAGCTAGGTCTTTGGGTCCTGGCTCCTTTGGTTTGGGAGCTGTTGCTGCAGTTGGGCATTTTGGCCGGAGAGTGCTTCTCGGGCCGCGAACTGCAACCTTGCAGGTAGCTCCCAGATTCCCGGCCCAACGAAAGCCCCCAGACCCAAATGGAGAGGGGCTGTTTGGGGGCCCCCTGGGGGCCCTTCAGGCCAGCTAGGTCTTTGGGTCCTGGCTCCTTCGGTTTGGGAGCTGTTTCTGCAGTTGGGCATGTTGGCCGGAGAGTGATTCTCGGGCCGTGAACTGCAACCTTGCGGGTAGCTCTCAGGTTCCCGACCCAAGGAAAGCACCCAGACCCACATGGAGAGGGGCTGCTTGGGGGCCCCTTGGGGCCCCTTTAGGCCAGATAGGTCTTTGGGTCCTGGCTCCTTCGCTTTGGGAGCTGTTGCTGCAGTTGGGCATGTTGACCGGAGAGTGCTTCAAGGGCTGCGAACTGCAACCTTGCAGGTAGCTCCCAGGTTCCCGGACCAAGGAAAGCCCCCAGACCCAAATGGAGAGGGGCTGCTTGGGGGCCCCCTGGGGGCCCTTCAGGCCAGCTAGGTCTTTGGGTCCTGGCTCTTTTGGTTTGGGAGCTGTTGCTGCAGTTGTGCATGTTGGCCGGAGAGTGCTTCTCGGGCCGCGAACTGCAACCTTGCAGGTAGCTCCCAGGTTCCCGGCCCAAGGAAAGCACCCAGACCCAAATGGAGAGGGGCTGTTTGGGGGCCCCCTGGGGCCCCTTCAGGCCAGCTAGGTCTTTGGGTCCTGGCTCCTTCGGTTTGGGAGCAGTTGCTGGACTTTGGGCATGTTGGCCGGAGAGTGATTCTCGGGCCGTGAACTGCAACCTTGCAGGTAGCTCCCAGGTTCCCGGCCCAAGCAAAGCACCCAGACCCACATGGAGAGGGGCTGCTTGGCGGCCCCCTGGGGCCCCTTCAGGCCAGCTAGGTCTTTGGGTCCTGGCTCCTTCGGTTTGGGAGCTGTTGCTGCAGTTGGGCATGTTGGCCGGAGAGTGCTTCTCGGGCTGCGAACTGCAACCTTGCAGGTACCTCCCAGATACCCGGCCCAACGAAAGCCCCCAGACCCAAATTGAGAGGGGCTGCTTGGGGGCCCCCTGGGGGCCCTTCAGGCCAGCTAGGTCTTGGGGTCCTGGCTCCTTCGGTTTGGGAGCTGTTGCTGGACGTTGGGCATGTTGGCCCGAGAGTGCTTCTCGGGCTGCGAACTGCAACCTTGCAGGTACCTCCCATGTCCCCGGCCCAAAGAAAACCCCCAGACCCAAATTGAGAGGGGCTGCTTGGGGGCCCCCTGGGGGCCCATCAGGCCAGCTAGGTCTTTGGGTCCTGGCTCCTTTGCTTTGGGAGCTGTTGCTGCAGTTGGGCATGTTGACCGGAGAGTGCTTCTCGGGCCGCGAACTGCAACCTTGCAGGTAGCTCCCAGGTTCCCGGCCCAAGGAAAGCCCCCAGACCCAAATGGAGAGGGGCTGTTTGGGGGCCTCCTGGGGGCCCTTCAGGCCAGCTAGGTCTTTGGGTCCTGGCTCCTTCGGTTTGGGAGCTGTTGCTGCAGTTGAGCATGTTGGCCGGAGAGTGCTTCTCGGGCTGCGAACTGCAACCTTGCGGGTAGCTCCCAGGTTCCCGGCCCAACGAAAGCCCCCAGACCCAAATGGAGAGGGGCTGCTTGGGGGCCCCCTGGGGGCCCTTCAGGCCAGCTAGGTCTTTGGGTCCTGGCTCCTTCGGTTTGGGAGCTGTTGCTGCAGTTGGGCATGTTGACCGGAGAGTGCTTCTCGGGCCGCGAACTGCAACCTTGCAGTAGCTCCCAGGTTCCCGGCCCAAGGAAAGTCCCCAGACCCAAATGGACAGGGGCTGTTTGGGGGCCTCCTGGGGGCCCTTCAGGCCAGCTAGGTCTTTGGGTCCTGGCTCCTTCGGTTTGGGAGCTGTTGCTGCAGTTGAGCATGTTGGCCGGAGAGTGCTTCTCGGGCTGCGAACTGCAACCTTGCGGGTAGCTCCCAGGTTCCCGGCCCAACGAAAGCCCCCAGACCCAAATGGAGAGGGGCTGCTTGGGGGCCCCCTGGGGGCCCTTCAGGCCAGCTAGGTCTTTGGGTCCTGGCTCCTTCGGTTTGGGAGCTGTTGCTGGACGTTGGGCATGTTGACCGGAGTGTGCTTCTCGGGCTGCGAACTGCAACCTTGCAGGTACCTCCCAGGTACCAGCTCCAACGAAAGCCCCAAGACCCAAATGGAGAGGGGCTGCTTGGGGGCCCCCTGGGGGCCCTTCAGGCCAGCTAGGTCTTTGGGTCCTGGCTCCTTCGGTTTGGGAGCTGTTGCTGCAGTTGGGCATGTTGACCGGACAGTGCTTCTCGGGCCGCGATGTGCAACCTTACAGGTAGCTCCCAGGTTCCCGGCCCAACGAAAGCCCCCAGACCCAAATGGACAGGGGCTGTTTGGGGGCCCCCTGGGGGCCCTTCAGGCCAGCTAGGTCTTTGGGTCCTGGCTCCTTTGGTTTGGGAGCTGTTGCTGCAGTTGGGCATTTTGGCCGGAGAGTGCTTCTCGGGCCGCGAACTGCAACCTTGCAGGTAGCTCCCAGATTCCCGGCCCAACGAAAGCCCCCAGACCCAAATGGAGAGGGGCTGTTTGGGGGCCCCCTGGGGGCCCTTCAGGCCAGCTAGGTCTTTGGGTCCTGGCTCCTTCGGTTTGGGAGCTGTTTCTGCAGTTGGGCATGTTGGCCGGAGAGTGATTCTCGGGCCGTGAACTGCAACCTTGCGGGTAGCTCTCAGGTTCCCGACCCAAGGAAAGCACCCAGACCCACATGGAGAGGGGCTGCTTGGGGGCCCCTTGGGGCCCCTTTAGGCCAGCTAGGTCTTTGGGTCCTGGCTCCTTCGCTTTGGGAGCTGTTGCTGCAGTTGGGCATGTTGACCGGAGAGTGCTTCAAGGGCTGCGAACTGCAACCTTGCAGGTAGCTCCCAGGTTCCCGGACCAAGGAAAGCCCCCAGACCCAAATGGAGAGGGGCTGCTTGGGGGCCCCCTGGGGGCCCTTCAGGCCAGCTAGGTCTTTGGGTCCTGGCTCTTTTGGTTTGGGAGCTGTTGCTGCAGTTGTGCATGTTGGCCGGAGAGTGCTTCTCGGGCCGCGAACTGCAACCTTGCAGGTAGCTCCCAGGTTCCCGGCCCAAGGAAAGCACCCAGACCCAAATGGAGAGGGGCTGTTTGGGAGCCCCCTGGGGCCCCTTCAGGCCAGCTAGGTCTTTGGGTCCTGGCTCCTTCGGTTTGGGAGCAGTTGCTGGACTTTGGGCATGTTGGCCGGAGAGTGATTCTCGGGCCGTGAACTGCAACCTTGCAGGTAGCTCCCAGGTTCCCGGCCCAAGCAAAGCACCCAGACCCACATGGAGAGGGGCTGCTTGGCGGCCCCCTGGGGCCCCTTCAGGCCAGCTAGGTCTTTGGGTCCTGGCTCCTTCGGTTTGGGAGCTGTTGCTGCAGTTGGGCATGTTGGCCGGAGAGTGCTTCTCGGGCTGCGAACTTCAACCTTGCAGGTACCTCCCAGATACCCGGCCCAACGAAAGCCCCCAGACCCAAATGGAGAGGGGCTGCTTGGGGGCCCCCTGGGGGCCCTTCAGGCCAGCTAGGTCTTGGGGTCCTGGCTCCTTCGGTTTGGGAGCTGTTGCTGGACGTTGGGCATGTTGGCCCGAGAGTGCTTCTCGGGCTGCGAACTGCAACCTTGCAGGTACCTCCCATGTCCCCGGCCCAAAGAAAACCCCCAGACCCAAATTGAGAGGGGCTGCTTGGGGGCCCCCTGGGGGCCCTTCAGGCCAGCTAGGTCTTTGGGTCCTGGCTCCTTTGCTTTGGGAGCTGTTGCTGCAGTTGGGCATGTTGACCGGAGAGTGCTTCTCGGGCCGCGAACTGCAACCTTGCAGGTAGCTCCCAGGTTCCCGGCCCAAGGAAAGCCCCCAGACCCAAATGGAGAGGGGCTGTTTGGGGGCCTCCTGGGGGCCCTTCAGGCCAGCTAGGTCTTTGGGTCCTGGCTCCTTCGGTTTGGGAGCTGTTGCTGCAGTTGAGCATGTTGGCCGGAGAGTGCTTCTCGGGCTGCGAACTGCAACCTTGCGGGTAGCTCCCAGGTTCCCGGCCCAACGAAAGCCCCCAGACCCAAATGGAGAGGGGCTGCTTGGGGGCCCCCTGGGGGCCCTTCAGGCCAGCTAGGTCTTTGGGTCCTGGCTCCTTCGGTTTGGGAGCTGTTGCTGCAGTTGGGCATGTTGACCGGAGAGTGCTTCTCGGGCCGCGAACTGCAACCTTGCAGTAGCTCCCAGGTTCCCGGCCCAAGGAAAGTCCCCAGACCCAAATGGACAGGGGCTGTTTGGGGGCCTCCTGGGGGCCCTTCAGGCCAGCTAGGTCTTTGGGTCCTGGCTCCTTCGGTTTGGGAGCTGTTGCTGCAGTTGAGCATGTTGGCCGGAGAGTGCTTCTCGGGCTGCGAACTGCAACCTTGCGGGTATCTCCCAGGTTCCCGGCCCAACGAAAGCCCCCAGACCCAAATGGAGAGGGGCTGCTTGGGGGCCCCCTGGGGGCCCTTCAGGCCAGCTAGGTCTTTGGGTCCTGGCTCCTTCGGTTTGGGAGCTGTTGCTGGACGTTGGGCATGTTGACCGGAGTGTGCTTCTCGGGCTGCGAACTGCAACCTTGCAGGTACCTCCCAGGTACCAGCTCCAACGAAAGCCCCAAGACCCAAATGGAGAGGGGCTGCTTGGGGGCCCCCTGGGGGCCCTTCAGGCCAGCTAGGTCTTTGGGTCCTGGCTCCTTCGGTTTGGGAGCTGTTGCTGCAGTTGGGCATGTTGACCGGACAGTGCTTCTCGGGCCGCGATGTGCAACCTTACAGGTAGCTCCCAGGTTCCCGGCCCAACGAAAGCCCCCAGACCCAAATGGACAGGGGCTGTTTGGGGGCCCCCTGGGGGCCCTTCAGGCCAGCTAGGTCTTTGGGTCCTGGCTCCTTTGGTTTGGGAGCTGTTGCTGCAGTTGGGCATTTTGGCCGGAGAGTGCTTCTCGGGCCGCGAACTGCAACCTTGCAGGTAGCTCCCAGATTCCCGGCCCAACGAAAGCCCCCAGACCCAAATGGAGAGGGGCTGTTTGGGGGCCCCCTGGGGGCCCTTCAGGCCAGCTAGGTCTTTGGGTCCTGGCTCCTTCGGTTTGGGAGCTGTTTCTGCAGTTGGGCATGTTGGCCGGAGAGTGATTCTCGGGCCGTGAACTGCAACCTTGCGGGTAGCTCTCAGGTTCCCGACCCAAGGAAAGCACCCAGACCCACATGGAGAGGGGCTGCTTGGGGGCCCCTTGGGGCCCCTTTAGGCCAGCTAGGTCTTTGGGTCCTGGCTCCTTCGCTTTGGGAGCTGTTGCTGCAGTTGGGCATGTTGACCGGAGAGTGCTTCAAGGGCTGCGAACTGCAACCTTGCAGGTAGCTCCCAGGTTCCCGGACCAAGGAAAGCCCCCAGACCCAAATGGAGAGGGGCTGCTTGGGGGCCCCCTGGGGGCCCTTCAGGCCAGCTAGGTCTTTGGGTCCTGGCTCTTTTGGTTTGGGAGCTGTTGCTGCAGTTGTGCATGTTGGCCGGAGAGTGCTTCTCGGGCCGCGAACTGCAACCTTGCAGGTAGCTCCCAGGTTCCCGGCCCAAGGAAAGCACCCAGACCCAAATGGAGAGGGGCTGTTTGGGGGCCCCCTGGGGCCCCTTCAGGCCAGCTAGGTCTTTGGGTCCTGGCTCCTTCGGTTTGGGAGCTGTTGCTGGACGTTGGGCATGTTGACCGGAGAGTGCTTCTCAGGCCGCGAACTGCAACCTTGCAGGTACCTCCCAGATCCCAGGCCCAAAGAAAGCCCCAAGACCCAAATGGAGAGGGGCTGCTTGGGGGCCCCCTGGGGGCCCTTCAGGCCAGCTAGGTCTTTGGGTCCTGGCTCCTTCGGTTTGGGAGCTGTTTTTGGACGTTGGGCATGTTGGCCAGAGAGTGCTTCTCGGTACGTGAACTGCAACCTTGCAGGTAGCTCCCAGGTCCCAGGCCCAACGAAAGCCCCCAGACCCAAATGGAGAGGGGCTGCTTGGGGGCACCTTGGGGCCCCTTCAGGCCAGCTAGGTCTTTGGGTCCTGGCTCCTTCAGTTTGGGAGCTGTTGCTGCAGTTGGGCATGTTGGCCGGAGAGTGCTTCTCGGGCCGCGAACTGCAACCTTGCAGGTAGCTCCCAGGTTCCCGGCCCAACGAAAGCCCCCAGAACCAAATGGAGAGGGGCTGCTTGTGGGCCCCCTGGGGCCCCTTCAGGCCAGCTAGGTCTTTGGGTCCTGGCTCCTTCGGTTTGGGAGCTGTTGCTGCAGTTGGGCATGTTGCCCGGAGAGTGATTCCCGGGCCGTGAACTGCAACCTTGCAGGTAGCTCCCAGGTTCCCGGCCCAAGGAAAGCACCCAGACCCACATGGAGAGGGGCTGCTTGGGGGCCCCTTGGGGCCCCTTCAGGCCAGCTAGGTCTTTGGGTCCTGGCTCCTTCGGTTTGGGAGCTGTTGCTGCAGTTGGGCATGTTGGCCGGAGAGTGCTTCTCGGGCTGCGAACTGCAACCTTGCAGGTAGCTCCCAGGTTCCCGGCCCAATGAAAGCCCCCAGACCCAAATGGAGAGGGGCTGCTTGGGGGCCCCCTGGGGGCCCTTCAGGCCAGCTAGGTCTTTGGGTCCTGGCTCCTTCGGTTTGGGAGCTGTTGCTGCAGTTGGGCATGTTGACCGGACAGTGCTTCTCGGGCCGCGATGTGCAACCTTACAGGTAGCTCCCAGGTTCCCGGCCCAAGGAAAGCCCCCAGACCCAAATGGAGAGGGGCTGTTAGGGGGCCCCCTGGGGGCCCTTCAGGCCAGCTAGGTCTTTGGGTCCTGGCTCCTTTGGTTTGGGAGCTGTTGCTGCAGTTGGGCATGTTGGCCGGAGAGTGCTTCTCGGGCCGCGAACTGCAACCTTGCAGGTAGCTCCCAGGTTCCCGGCCCAACGAAAGCCCCCAGACCCAAATGGAGAGGGGCTGTTTGGAGGCCCCCTGGGGCCCCTTCAGGCCAGCTAGGTCTTTGGGTCCTGGCTCCTTCGGTTTGGGAGCTGTTTCTGCAGTTGGGCATGTTGACCGGAGAGTGCTTCTCAGGCCGCGAACTGCAACCTTGCAGGTACCTCCCAGATCCCAGGCCCAAAGAAAGCCCCAAGACCCAAATGGAGAGGGGCTGCTTGGGGGCCCCCTGGGGGCCCTTCAGGCCAGCTAGGTCTTTGGGTCCTGGCTCCTTCGGTTTGGGAGCTGTTGTTGGACGTTGGGCATGTTGGCCAGAGAGTGCTTCTCGGTACGTGAACTGCAACCTTGCAGGTAGCTCCCAGGTTCCCGGCCCAACGAAAGCCCCCAGACCCAAATGGAGAGGGGCTGCTTGGGGGCCCCCTGGGGGCCCTTCAGGCCAGCTAGGTCTTTGGGTCCTGGCTCCTTCGGTTTGGGAGCTGTTGCTGCAGTTGGGCATGTTGACCGGACAGTGCTTCTCAGGCCGCGATGTGCAACCTTACAGGTAGCTCCCAGGTTCCCGGCCCAACGAAAGCCCCCAGACCCAAATGGAGAGGGGCTGTTTGGGGGCCCCCTGGGGGCCCTTCAGGCCAGCTAGGTCTTTGGGTCCTTGCTCCTTTGGTTTGGGAGCTGTTGCTGCAGTTGGGCATGTTGGCCGGAGAGTGCTTCTCGGTACGTGAACTGCAACCTTGCAGGTAGCTCCCAGGTTCCCGGCCCAACGAAAGCCCCCAGACCCAAATGGAGAGGGGCTGTTTGGGGGCCCCCTGGGGGCCCTTCAGGCCAGCTAGGTCTTTGGGTCCTGGCTCCTTCGGTTTGGGAGCTGTTGTTGGACGTTGGGCATGTTGGCCAGAGAGTGCTTCTCGGTACGTGAACGCCAACCTTGCAGGTAGCTCCCAGGTCCCAGGCCCAACGAAAGCCCCCAGATCCAAATGGAGAGGGGCTGCTTGTGGGCCCCCTGGGGCCCCTTTAGGCCAGCTAGGTCTTTGGGTCCTGGCTCCTTCGGTTTGGGAGCTGTTGCTGCAGTTGGGCATGTTGACCGGAGAGTGCTTCTCGGGCCGCGAACTGCAAACTTGCAGGTAGCTCCCAGGTTCCCGGACCAAGGAAAGCCCCCAGACCCAAATGGAGAGGGGCTGTTTGGGGGCCCCCTGGGGGCCCTTCAGGCCAGCTAGGTCTTTGGGTCCTGGCTCCTTCGGTTTGGGAGCTGTTGCTGCAGTTGGGCATGTTGACCGGAGAGTGCTTCTCAGGCCGCGAACTGCAACCTTGCAGGTACCTCCCAGATCCCAGGCCCAACGAAAGCCCCCAGACCCACATGGAGAGGGGCTGCTTGGGGGCCCCCTGGGGGCCCTTCAGGCCAGCTAGGTCTTTGGGTCCTGGCTCCTTCGGTTTGGGAGCTGTTGCTGCAGTTGGGCATGTTGGCCGGAGAGTGCTTCTCGGGCTGCGAACTGCAACCTTGCAGGTAGCTCCCAGGTTTCCGGCCCAATGAAAGCCCCCAGACCCAAATGGAGAGGGGCTGCTTGGGGGCCCCCTGGGGGCCCTTCAGGCCAGCTAGGTCTTTGGGTCCTGGCTCCTTCGGTTTGGGAGCTGTTGCTGCAGTTGGGCATGTTGACCGGACAGTGCTTCTCGGGCCGCGATGTGCAACCTTACAGGTAGCTCCCAGGTTCCCGGCCCAAGGAAAGCACCCAGACCCAAATGGAGAGGGGCTGTTTGGGGGCCCCCTGGGGGCCCTTCAGGCCAGCTAGGTCTTTGGGTCCTGGCTCCTTTGGTTTGGGAGCTGTTGCTGCAGTTGGGCATGTTGGCCGGAGAGTGCTTCTCGGGCCGCGAACTGCAACCTTGCAGGTAGCTCCCAGGTTCCCGGCCCAACGAAAGCCCCCAGACCCAAATGGAGAGGGGCTGTTTGGAGGCCCCCTGGGGCCCCTTCAGGCCAGCTAGGTCTTTGGGTCCTGGCTCCTTCGGTTTGGGAGCTGTTGCTGCAGTTGGGCATGTTGACCGGAGAGTGCTTCTCAGGCCGCGAACTGCAACCTTGCAGGTACCTCCCAGATCCCAGGCCCAAAGAAAGCCCCAAGACCCAAATGGAGAGGGGCTGCTTGGGGGCCCCCTGGGGGCCCTTCAGGCCAGCTAGGTCTTTGGGTCCTGGCTCCTTCGGTTTGGGAGCTGTTGTTGGACGTTGGGCATGTTGGCCAGCGAGTGCTTCTCGGTACGTGACTGCAAACTTGCAGGTAGCTCCCAGGTCCCCGGCCCAACGAAAGCCCCCAGAACCAAATGGAGAGGGGCTGCTTGTGGGCCCCCTGGGGCCCCTTTAGGCCAGCTAGGTCTTTGGGTCCTGGCTCCTTCGGTTTGGGAGCTGTTGCTGGACGTTGGGCATGTTGGCCGGAGAGTGCTTCTCGGGCCGCGAACTGCAACCTTGCAGGTAGCTCCCAGGTTCCCGGCCCAACGAAAGCCCCCAGACCCAAATGGAGAGGGGCTGCTTGGGGGCCCCCTGGGGGCCCTTCAGGCCAGCTAGGTCTTTGGGTCCTGGCTCCTTCGGTTTGGGAGCTGTTGCTGCAGTTGGGCATGTTGACCGGACAGTGCTTCTCGGGCCGCGATGTGCAACCTTACAGGTAGCTCCCAGGTTCCCGGCCCAACGAAAGCCCCCAGACCCAAATGGAGAGGGGCTGTTTGGGGGCCCCCTGGGGGCCCTTCAGGCCAGCTAGGTCTTTGGGTCCTGGCTCCTTTGGTTTGGGAGCTGTTGCTGCAGTTGTGCATGTTGGCCAGAGAGTGCTTCTCGGGCCGCGAACTGCAACCTTGCAGGTAGCTCCCAGGTTCCCGGCCCAACGAAAGCCCCCAGACCCAAATGGAGAGGGGCTGTTTGGGGGCCCCCTGGGGGCCCTTCAGGCCAGCTAGGTCTTTGGGTCCTGGCTCCTTCGGTTTGGGAGCTGTTGTTGGACGTTGGGCATGTTGGCCAGAGAGTGCTTCTCGGTACGTGAACTGCAAACTTGCAGGTAGCTCCCAGGTCCCAGGCCCAACGAAAGCCCCCAGAACCAAATGGAGAGGGGCTGCTTGTGGGCCCCCTGGGGACCCTTTAGGCCAGCTAGGTCTTTGGGTCCTGGCTCCTTCGGTTTGGGAGCTGTTGCTGCAGTTGGGCATGTTGGCCGGAGAGTGATTCTCGGGCCGTGAACTGCAACCTTGCGGGTAGCTCTCAGGTTCCCGACCCAAGGAAAGCACCCAGACCCACATGGAGAGGGGCTGCTTGGGGGCCCCTTGGGGCCCCTTCAGGCCAGCTAGGTCTTTGGGTCCTGGCTCCTTCGGTTTGGGAGCTGTTGCTGCAGTTGGGCATGTTGACCGGAGAGTGCTTCTCAGGCCGCGAACTGCAACCTTGCAGGTACCTCCCAGATCCCAGGCCCAAAGAAAGCCCCAAGACCCAAATGGAGAGGGGCTGCTTGGGGGCCCCCTGGGGGCCCTTCAGGCCAGCTAGGTCTTTGGGTCCTGGCTCCTTCGGTTTGGGAGCTGTTGTTGGACGTTGGGCATGTTGGCCAGAGAGTGCTTCTCGGTACGTGAACTGCAAACTTGCAGGTAGCTCCCAGGTCCCCGGCCCAACGAAAGCCCCCAGAACCAAATGGAGAGGGGCTGCTTGTGGGCCCCCTGGGGCCCCTTTAGGCCAGCTAGGTCTTTGGGTCCTGGCTCCTTCGGTTTGGGAGCTGTTGCTGGACGTTGGGCATGTTGGCCGGAGAGTGCTTCTCGGGCCGCGAACTGCAACCTTGCAGGTAGCTCCCAGGTTCCCGGCCCAACGAAAGCCCCCAGACCCAAATGGAGAGGGGCTGCTTGGGGGCCCCCTGGGGGCCCTTCAGGCCAGCTAGGTCTTTGGGTCCTGGCTCCTTCGGTTTGGGAGCTGTTGCTGCAGTTGGGCATGTTGACCGGACAGTGCTTCTCGGGCCGCGATGTGCAACCTTACAGGTAGCTCCCAGGTTCCCGGCCCAACGAAAGCCCCCAGACCCAAATGGAGAGGGGCTGTTTGGGGGCCCCCTGGGGGCCCTTCAGGCCAGCTAGGTCTTTGGGTCCTGGCTCCTTTGGTTTGGGAGCTGTTGCTGCAGTTGGGCATGTTGGCCAGAGAGTGCTTCTCGGGCCGCGAACTGCAACCTTGCAGGTAGCTCCCAGGTTCCCGGCCCAACGAAAGCCCCCAGACCCAAATGGAGAGGGGCTGTTTGGGGGCCCCCTGGGGGCCCTTCAGGCCAGCTAGGTCTTTGGGTCCTGGCTCCTTCGGTTTGGGAGCTGTTGTTGGACGTTGGGCATGTTGGCCAGAGAGTGCTTCTCGGTACGTGAACTGCAAACTTGCAGGTAGCTCCCAGGTCCCAGGCCCAACGAAAGCCCCCAGAACCAAATGGAGAGGGGCTGCTTGTGGGCCCCCTGGGGACCCTTTAGGCCAGCTAGGTCTTTGGGTCCTGGCTCCTTCGGTTTGGGAGCTGTTGCTGCAGTTGGGCATGTTGGCCGGAGAGTGATTCTCGGGCCGTGAACTGCAACCTTGCGGGTAGCTCTCAGGTTCCCGACCCAAGGAAAGCACCCAGACCCACATGGAGAGGGGCTGCTTGGGGGCCCCTTGGGGCCCCTTCAGGCCAGCTAGGTCTTTGGGTCCTGGCTCCTTCGGTTTGGGAGCTGTTGCTGCAGTTGGGCATGTTGACCGGAGAGTGCTTCTCAGGCCGCGAACTGCAACCTTGCAGGTACCTCCCAGATCCCAGGCCCAACGAAAGCCCCCAGACCCAAATGGAGAGGGGCTGTTTGGGGGCCCCCTGGGGGCCCTTCAGGCCAGCTAGGTCTTTGGGTCCTGGCTCCTTCGGTTTGGGAGCTGTTGCTGCAGTTGGGCATGTTGACCGGAGAGTGCTTCTCGGGCCGCGAACTGCAACCTTGCAGGTAGCTCCCAGGTTCCCGCACCAAGGAAAGCCCCCAGACCCAAATGGAGAGGGGCTGTTTGGGGGCCCCCTGGGGGCCCTTCAGGCCAGCTAGGTCTTTGGGTCCTGGCTCCTTCGGTTTGGGAGCTGTTGCTGCAGTTGGGCATGTTGACCGGAGAGTGCTTCTCAGGCCGCGAACTGCAACCTTGCAGGTACCTCCCAGATCCCAGGCCCAACGAAAGCCCCCAGACCCAAATGGAGAGGGTCTGTTTGGGGGCCCCCTGGGGGCCCTTCAGGCCAGCTAGGTCTTTGGGTCCTGGCTCCTTCGGTTTGGGAGCTGTTGCTGCAGTTGGGCATGTTGACCGGAGAGTGCTTCTCAGGCTGCGAACTGCAACCTTGCAGGTACCTCCCAGATCCCAGGCCCAACGAAAGCCCCCAGACCCAAATGGAGAGGGGCTGCTTGGGGGCCCCCTGGGGGCCCTTCAGGCCAGCTAGGTCTTTGGGTCCTGGCTCCTTCGGTTTGGGAGCTGTTGCTGCAGTTGGGCATGTTGACAGGACAGTGCTTCTCGGGCCGCGATGTGCAACCTTACAGGTAGCTCCCAGGTTCCCGGCCCAAGGAAAGCCCCCAGACCCAAATGGAGAGGGGCTGTTAGGGGGCCCCCTGGGGGCCCTTCAGGCCAGCTAGGTCTTTGGGTCCTGGCTCCTTTGGTTTGGGAGCTGTTGCTGCAGTTGGGCATGTTGGCCGGAGAGTGCTTCTCGGGCCGCGAACTGCAACCTTGCAGGTAGCTCCCAGGTTCCCGGCCCAACGAAAGCCCCCAGACCCAAATGGAGAGGGGCTGTTTGGAGGCCCCCTGGGGCCCCTTCAGGCCAGCTAGGTCTTTGGGTCCTGGCTCCTTCGGTTTGGGAGCTGTTTCTGCAGTTGGGCATGTTGACCGGAGAGTGCTTCTCAGGCCGCGAACTGCAACCTTGCAGGTACCTCCCAGATCCCAGGCCCAAAGAAAGCCCCAAGACCCAAATGGAGAGGGGCTGCTTGGGGGCCCCCTGGGGGCCCTTCAGGCCAGCTAGGTCTTTGGGTCCTGGCTCCTTCGGTTTGGGAGCTGTTGCTGCAGTTGTGCATGTTGGCCGGAGAGTGCTTCTCGGGCCGCGAACTGCAACCTTGCAGGTAGCTCCCAGGTTCCCGGCCCAACGAAAGCCCCCAGACCCAAATGGAGAGGGGCTGCTTGGGGGCCCCCTGGGGGCCCTTCAGGCCAGCTAGGTCTTTGGGTCCTGGCTCCTTCGGTTTGGGAGCTGTTGCTGCAGTTGGGCATGTTGACCGGACAGTGCTTCTCAGGCCGCGATGTGCAACCTTACAGGTAGCTCCCAGGTTCCCGGCCCAACGAAAGCCCCCAGACCCAAATGGAGAGGGGCTGTTTGGGGGCCCCCTGGGGGCCCTTCAGGCCAGCTAGGTCTTTGGGTCCTTGCTCCTTTGGTTTGGGAGCTGTTGCTGCAGTTGGGCATGTTGGCCGGAGAGTGCTTCTCGGTACGTGAACTGCAACCTTGCAGGTAGCTCCCAGGTTCCCGGCCCAACGAAAGCCCCCAGACCCAAATGGAGAGGGGCTGTTTGGGGGCCCCCTGGGGGCCCTTCAGGCCAGCTAGGTCTTTGGGTCCTGGCTCCTTCGGTTTGGGAGCTGTTGTTGGACGTTGGGCATGTTGGCCAGAGAGTGCTTCTCGGTACGTGAACGCCAACCTTGCAGGTAGCTCCCAGGTCCCAGGCCCAACGAAAGCCCCCAGATCCAAATGGAGAGGGGCTGCTTGTGGGCCCCCTGGGGCCCCTTTAGGCCAGCTAGGTCTTTGGGTCCTGGCTCCTTCGGTTTGGGAGCTGTTGCTGCAGTTGGGCATGTTGACCGGAGAGTGCTTCTCGGGCCGCGAACTGCAAACTTGCAGGTAGCTCCCAGGTTCCCGGCCCAACGAAAGCCCCCAGACCCAAATGGAGAGGGGCTGTTTGGGGGCCCCCTGGGGGCCCTTCAGGCCAGCTAGGTCTTTGGGTCCTGGCTCCTTCGGTTTGGGAGCTGTTGCTGCAGTTGGGCATGTTGACCGGAGAGTGCTTCTCAGGCCGCGAACTGCAACCTTGCAGGTACCTCCCAGATCCCAGGCCCAACGAAAGCCCCCAGACCCACATGGAGAGGGGCTGCTTGGGGGCCCCCTGGGGGCCCTTCAGGCCAGCTAGGTCTTTGGGTCCTGGCTCCTTCGGTTTGGGAGCTGTTGCTGCAGTTGGGCATGTTGGCCGGAGAGTGCTTCTCGGGCTGCGAACTGCAACCTTGCAGGTAGCTCCCAGGTTCCCGGCCCAATGAAAGCCCCCAGACCCAAATGGAGAGGGGCTGCTTGGGGGCCCCCTGGGGGCCCTTCAGGCCAGCTAGGTCTTTGGGTCCTGGCTCCTTCGGTTTGGGAGCTGTTGCTGCAGTTGGGCATGTTGACCGGACAGTGCTTCTCGGGCCGCGATGTGCAACCTTACAGGTAGCTCCCAGGTTCCCGGCCCAAGGAAAGCACCCAGACCCAAATGGAGAGGGGCTGTTTGGGGGCCCCCTGGGGGCCCTTCAGGCCAGCTAGGTCTTTGGGTCCTGGCTCCTTTGGTTTGGGAGCTGTTGCTGCAGTTGGGCATGTTGGCCGGAGAGTGCTTCTCGGGCCGCGAACTGCAACCTTGCAGGTAGCTCCCAGGTTCCCGGCCCAACGAAAGCCCCCAGACCCAAATGGAGAGGGGCTGTTTGGAGGCCCCCTGGGGCCCCTTCAGGCCAGCTAGGTCTTTGGGTCCTGGCTCCTTCGGTTTGGGAGCTGTTGCTGCAGTTGGGCATGTTGACCGGAGAGTGCTTCTCAGGCCGCGAACTGCAACCTTGCAGGTACCTCCCAGATCCCAGGCCCAAAGAAAGCCCCAAGACCCAAATGGAGAGGGGCTGCTTGGGGGCCCCCTGGGGGCCCTTCAGGCCAGCTAGGTCTTTGGGTCCTGGCTCCTTCGGTTTGGGAGCTGTTGTTGGACGTTGGGCATGTTGGCCAGAGAGTGCTTCTCGGTACGTGACTGCAAACTTGCAGGTAGCTCCCAGGTCCCCGGCCCAACGAAAGCCCCCAGAACCAAATGGAGAGGGGCTGCTTGTGGGCCCCCTGGGGCCCCTTTAGGCCAGCTAGGTCTTTGGGTCCTGGCTCCTTCGGTTTGGGAGCTGTTGCTGGACGTTGGGCATGTTGGCCGGAGAGTGCTTCTCGGGCCGCGAACTGCAACCTTGCAGGTAGCTCCCAGGTTCCCGGCCCAACGAAAGCCCCCAGACCCAAATGGAGAGGGGCTGCTTGGGGGCCCCCTGGGGGCCCTTCAGGCCAGCTAGGTCTTTGGGTCCTGGCTCCTTCGGTTTGGGAGCTGTTGCTGCAGTTGGGCATGTTGACCGGACAGTGCTTCTCGGGCCGCGATGTGCAACCTTACAGGTAGCTCCCAGGTTCCCGGCCCAACGAAAGCCCCCAGACCCAAATGGAGAGGGGCTGTTTGGGGGCCCCCTGGGGGCCCTTCAGGCCAGCTAGGTCTTTGGGTCCTGGCTCCTTTGGTTTGGGAGCTGTTGCTGCAGTTGGGCATGTTGGCCAGAGAGTGCTTCTCGGGCCGCGAACTGCAACCTTGTAGGTAGCTCCCAGGTTCCCGGCCCAACGAAAGCCCCCAGACCCAAATGGAGAGGGGCTGTTTGGGGGCCCCCTGGGGGCCCTTCAGGCCAGCTAGGTCTTTGGGTCCTGGCTCCTTCGGTTTGGGAGCTGTTGTTGGACGTTGGGCATGTTGGCCAGAGAGTGCTTCTCGGTACGTGAACTGCAAACTTGCAGGTAGCTCCCAGGTCCCAGGCCCAACGAAAGCCCCCAGAACCAAATGGAGAGGGGCTGCTTGTGGGCCCCCTGGGGACCCTTTAGGCCAGCTAGGTCTTTGGGTCCTGGCTCCTTCGGTTTGGGAGCTGTTGCTGCAGTTGGGCATGTTGGCCGGAGAGTGATTCTCGGGCCGTGAACTGCAACCTTGCGGGTAGCTCTCAGGTTCCCGACCCAAGGAAAGCACCCAGACCCACATGGAGAGGGGCTGCTTGGGGGCCCCTTGGGGCCCCTTCAGGCCAGCTAGGTCTTTGGGTCCTGGCTCCTTCGGTTTGGGAGCTGTTGCTGCAGTTGGGCATGTTGACCGGAGAGTGCTTCTCAGGCCGCGAACTGCAACCTTGCAGGTACCTCCCAGATCCCAGGCCCAAAGAAAGCCCCAAGACCCAAATGGAGAGGGGCTGCTTGGGGGCCCCCTGGGGGCCCTTCAGGCCAGCTAGGTCTTTGGGTCCTGGCTCCTTCGGTTTGGGAGCTGTTGTTGGACGTTGGGCATGTTGGCCAGAGAGTGCTTCTCGGTACGTGAACTGCAAACTTGCAGGTAGCTCCCAGGTCCCCGGCCCAACGAAAGCCCCCAGACCCAAATGGAGAGGGGCTGCTTGTGGGCCCCCTGGGGCCCCTTTAGGCCAGCTAGGTCTTTGGGTCCTGGCTCCTTCGGTTTGGGAGCTGTTGCTGGACGTTGGGCATGTTGGCCGGAGAGTGCTTCTCGGGCCGCGAACTGCAACCTTGCAGGTAGCTCCCAGGTTCCCGGCCCAACGAAAGCCCCCAGACCCAAATGGAGAGGGGCTGCTTGGGGGCCCCCTGGGGGCCCTTCAGGCCAGCTAGGTCTTTGGGTCCTGGCTCCTTCGGTTTGGGAGCTGTTGCTGCAGTTGGGCATGTTGACCGGACAGTGCTTCTCGGGCCGCGATGTGCAACCTTACAGGTAGCTCCCAGGTTCCCGGCCCAACGAAAGCCCCCAGACCCAAATGGAGAGGGGCTGTTTGGGGGCCCCCTGGGGGCCCTTCAGGCCAGCTAGGTCTTTGGGTCCTGGCTCCTTTGGTTTGGGAGCTGTTGCTGCAGTTGGGCATGTTGGCCAGAGAGTGCTTCTCGGGCCGCGAACTGCAACCTTGCAGGTAGCTCCCAGGTTCCCGGCCCAACGAAAGCCCCCAGACCCAAATGGAGAGGGGCTGTTTGGGGGCCCCCTGGGGGCCCTTCAGGCCAGCTAGGTCTTTGGGTCCTGGCTCCTTCGGTTTGGGAGCTGTTGTTGGACGTTGGGCATGTTGGCCAGAGAGTGCTTCTCGGTACGTGAACTGCAAACTTGCAGGTAGCTCCCAGGTCCCAGGCCCAACGAAAGCCCCCAGAACCAAATGGAGAGGGGCTGCTTGTGGGCCCCCTGGGGACCCTTTAGGCCAGCTAGGTCTTTGGGTCCTGGCTCCTTCGGTTTGGGAGCTGTTGCTGCAGTTGGGCATGTTGGCCGGAGAGTGATTCTCGGGCCGTGAACTGCAACCTTGAGGGTAGCTCTCAGGTTCCCGACCCAAGGAAAGCACCCAGACCCACATGGAGAGGGGCTGCTTGGGGGCCCCTTGGGGCCCCTTCAGGCCAGCTAGGTCTTTGGGTCCTGGCTCCTTCGGTTTGGGAGCTGTTGCTGCAGTTGGGCATGTTGACCGGAGAGTGCTTCTCAGGCCGCGAACTGCAACCTTGCAGGTACCTCCCAGATCCCAGGCCCAACGAAAGCCCCCAGACCCAAATGGAGAGGGGCTGTTTGGGGGCCCCCTGGGGGCCCTTCAGGCCAGCTAGGTCTTTGGGTCCTGGCTCCTTCGGTTTGGGAGCTGTTGCTGCAGTTGGGCATGTTGACCGGAGAGTGCTTCTCGGGCCGCGAACTGCAACCTTGCAGGTAGCTCCCAGGTTCCCGGACCAAGGAAAGCCCCCAGACCCAAATGGAGAGGGGCTGTTTGGGGGCCCCCTGGGGGCCCTTCAGGCCAGCTAGGTCTTTGGGTCCTGGCTCCTTCGGTTTGGGAGCTGTTGCTGCAGTTGGGCATGTTGACCGGAGAGTGCTTCTCAGGCCGCGAACTGCAACCTTGCAGGTACCTCCCAGATCCCAGGCCCAACGAAAGCCCCCAGACCCAAATGGAGAGGGTCTGTTTGGGGGCCCCCTGGGGGCCCTTCAGGCCAGCTAGGTCTTTGGGTCCTGGCTCCTTCGGTTTGGGAGCTGTTGCTGCAGTTGGGCATGTTGACCGGAGAGTGCTTCTCAGGCTGCGAACTGCAACCTTGCAGGTACCTCCCAGATCCCAGGCCCAACGAAAGCCCCCAGACCCAAATGGAGAGGGGCTGCTTGGGGGCCCCCTGGGGGCCCTTCAGGCCAGCTAGGTCTTTGGGTCCTGGCTCCTTCGGTTTGGGAGCTGTTGCTGCAGTTGGGCATGTTGACCGGAGAGTGCTTCTCGGGCCGCGAACTGCAACCTTGCAGGTAGCTCCCAGGTTCCCGGCCCAACGAAAGCCCCCAGACCCAAATGGACAGGGGCTGTTTGGGGGCCTCCTGGGGGCCCTTCAGGCCAGCTAGGTCTTTGGGTCCTGGCTCCTTCGGTTTGGGAGCTGTTGCTGCAGTTGAGCATGTTGGCCGGAGAGTGCTTCTCGGGCTGCGAACTGCAACCTTGCAGGTAGCTCCCAGATCCCAGGCCCAACGAAAGCCCCCAGACCCACATGGAGAGGGGCTGCTTGGGGGCCCCCTGGGGGCCCTTCAGGCCAGCTAGGTCTTTGGGTCCTGGCTCCTTCGGTTTGGGAGCTGTTGCTGCAGTTGGGCATGTTGGCCGGAGAGTGCTTCTCGGGCTGCGAACTGCAACCTTGCAGGTAGCTCCCAGGTTCCCGGCCCAATGAAAGCCCCCAGACCCAAATGGAGAGGGGCTGCTTGGGGGCCCCCTGGGGGCCCTTCAGGCCAGCTAGGTCTTTGGGTCCTGGCTCCTTCGGTTTGGGAGCTGTTGCTGCAGTTGGGCATGTTGACCGGACAGTGCTTCTCGGGCCGCGATGTGCAACCTTACAGGTAGCTCCCAGGTTCCCGGCCCAATGAAAGCCCCCAGACCCAAATGGACAGGGGCTGTTTGGGGGCCCCCTGGGGGCCCTTCAGGCCAGCTAGGTCTTTGGGTCCTGGCTCCTTTGGTTTGGGAGCTGTTGCTGCAGTTGGGCATGTTGGCCGGAGAGTGCTTCTCGGGCCGCGAACTGCAACCTTGCAGGTAGCTCCCAGGTTCCCGGCCCAACGAAAGCCCCCAGACCCAAATGGAGAGGGGCTGTTTGGAGGCCCCCTGGGGCCCCTTCAGGCCAGCTAGGTCTTTGGGTCCTGGCTCCTTCGGTTTGGGAGCTGTTGCTGCAGTTGGGCATGTTGACCGGAGAGTGCTTCTCAGGCCGCGAACTGCAACCTTGCAGGTACCTCCCAGATCCCAGGCCCAAAGAAAGCCCCAAGACCCAAATGGAGAGGGGCTGCTTGGGGGCCCCCTGGGGGCCCTTCAGGCCAGCTAGGTCTTTGGGTCCTGGCTCCTTCGGTTTGGGAGCTGTTGTTGGACGTTGGGCATGTTGGCCAGAGAGTGCTTCTAGGTACGTGACTGCAAACTTGCAGGTAGCTCCCAGGTCCCCGGCCCAACGAAAGCCCCCAGAACCAAATGGAGAGGGTCTGCTTGTGGGCCCCCTGGGGCCCCTTTAGGCCAGCTAGGTCTTTGGGTCCTGGCTCCTTCGGTTTGGGAGCTGTTGCTGGACGTTGGGCATGTTGGCCGGAGAGTGCTTCTCGGGCCGCGAACTGCAACCTTGCAGGTAGCTCCCAGGTTCCCGGCCCAACGAAAGCCCCCAGACCCAAATGGAGAGGGGCTGCTTGGGGGCCCCCTGGGGGCCCTTCAGGCCAGCTAGGTCTTTGGGTCCTGGCTCCTTCGGTTTGGGAGCTGTTGCTGCAGTTGGGCATGTTGACCGGACAGTGCTTCTCGGGCCGCGATGTGCAACCTTACAGGTAGCTCCCAGGTTCCCGGCCCAACGAAAGCCCCCAGACCCAAATGGAGAGGGGCTGTTTGGGGGCCCCCTGGGGGCCCTTCAGGCCAGCTAGGTCTTTGGGTCCTGGCTCCTTTGGTTTGGGAGCTGTTGCTGCAGTTGGGCATGTTGGCCAGAGAGTGCTTCTCGGGCCGCGAACTGCAACCTTGCAGGTAGCTCCCAGGTTCCCGGCCCAACGAAAGCCCCCAGACCCAAATGGAGAGGGGCTGTTTGGGGGCCCCCTGGGGGCCCTTCAGGCCAGCTAGGTCTTTGGGTCCTGGCTCCTTCGGTTTGGGAGCTGTTGTTGGACGTTGGGCATGTTGGCCAGAGAGTGCTTCTCGGTACGTGAACTGCAAACTTGCAGGTAGCTCCCAGGTCCCAGGCCCAACGAAAGCCCCCAGAACCAAATGGAGAGGGGCTGCTTGTGGGCCCCCTGGGGACCCTTTAGGCCAGCTAGGTCTTTGGGTCCTGGCTCCTTCGGTTTGGGAGCTGTTGCTGCAGTTGGGCATGTTGGCCGGAGAGTGATTCTCGGGCCGTGAACTGCAACCTTGCGGGTAGCTCTCAGGTTCCCGACCCAAGGAAAGCACCCAGACCCACATGGAGAGGGGCTGCTTGGGGGCCCCTTGGGGCCCCTTCAGGCCAGCTAGGTCTTTGGGTCCTGGCTCCTTCGGTTTGGGAGCTGTTGCTGCAGTTGGGCATGTTGACCGGAGAGTGCTTCTCAGGCCGCGAACTGCAACCTTGCTGGTACCTCCCAGATCCCAGGCCCAAAGAAAGCCCCAAGACCCAAATGGAGAGGGGCTGCTTGGGGGCCCCCTGGGGGCCCTTCAGGCCAGCTAGGTCTTTGGGTCCTGGCTCCTTCGGTTTGGGAGCTGTTGTTGGACGTTGGGCATGTTGGCCAGAGAGTGCTTCTCGGTACGTGAACTGCAAACTTGCAGGTAGCTCCCAGGTCCCCGGCCCAACGAAAGCCCCCAGAACCAAATGGAGAGGGGCTGCTTGGGGGCCCCCTGGGGCCCCTTTAGGCCAGCTAGGTCTTTGGGTCCTGGCTCCTTCGGTTTGGGAGCTGTTGCTGGACGTTGGGCATGTTGGCCGGAGAGTGCTTCTCGGGCCGCGAACTGCAACCTTGCAGGTAGCTCCCAGGTTCCCGGCCCAACGAAAGCCCCCAGACCCAAATGGAGAGGGGCTGCTTGGGGGCCCCCTGGGGGCCCTTCAGGCCAGCTAGGTCTTTGGGTCCTGGCTCCTTCGGTTTGGGAGCTGTTGCTGCAGTTGGGCATGTTGACCGGAGAGTGCTTCTCGGGCCGCGATGTGCAACCTTACAGGTAGCTCCCAGGTTCCCGGCCCAACGAAAGCCCCCAGACCCAAATGGAGAGGGGCTGTTTGGGGGCCCCCTGGGGGCCCTTCAGGCCAGCTAGGTCTTTGGGTCCTGGCTCCTTCGGTTTGGGAGCTGTTGCTGGACGTTGGGCATGTTGGCCGGAGAGTGCTTCTCGGGCCGCGAACTGCAACCTTGCAGGTAGCTCCCAGGTTCCCGGCCCAACGAAAGCCCCCAGACCCAAATGGAGAGGGGCTGTTTGGGGGCCCCCTGGGGGCCCTTCAGGCCAGCTAGGTCTTTGGGTCCTGGCTCCTTCGGTTTGGGAGCTGTTGTTGGACGTTGGGCATGTTGGCCAGAGAGTGCTTCTCGGTACGTGAACTGCAAACTTGCAGGTAGCTCCCAGGTCCCCGGCCCAACGAAAGCCCCCAGAACCAAATGGAGAGGGGCTGCTTGTGGGCCCCCTGGGGACCCTTTAGGCCAGCTAGGTCTTTGGGTCCTGGCTCCTTCGGTTTGGGAGCTGTTGCTGCAGTTGGGCATGTTGGCCGGAGAGTGATTCTCGGGCCGTGAACTGCAACCTTGCGGGTAGCTCTCAGGTTCCCGACCCAAGGAAAGCACCCAGACCCACATGGAGAGGGGCTGCTTGGGGGCCCCTTGGGGCCCCTTCAGGCCAGCTAGGTCTTTGGGTCCTGGCTCCTTCGGTTTGGGAGCTGTTGCTGCAGTTGGGCATGTTGACCGGAGAGTGCTTCTCAGGCCGCGAACTGCAACCTTGCAGGTACCTCCCAGATCCCAGGCCCAACGAAAGCCCCCAGACCCAAATGGAGAGGGGCTGTTTGGGGGCCCCCTGGGGGCCCTTCAGGCCAGCTAGGTCTTTGGGTCCTGGCTCCTTCGGTTTGGGAGCTGTTGCTGCAGTTGGGCATGTTGACCGGAGAGTGCTTCTCGGGCCGCGAACTGCAACCTTGCAGGTAGCTCCCAGGTTCCCGGACCAAGGAAAGCCCCCAGACCCAAATGGAGAGGGGCTGTTTGGGGGCCCCCTGGGGGCCCTTCAGGCCAGCTAGGTCTTTGGGTCCTGGCTCCTTCGGTTTGGGAGCTGTTGCTGCAGTTGGGCATGTTGACCGGAGAGTGCTTCTCAGGCCGCGAACTGCAACCTTGCAGGTACCTCCCAGATCCCAGGCCCAACGAAAGCCCCCAGACCCAAATGGAGAGGGTCTGTTTGGGGGCCCCCTGGGGGCCCTTCAGGCCAGCTAGGTCTTTGGGTCCTGGCTCCTTCGGTTTGGGAGCTGTTGCTGCAGTTGGGCATGTTAACCGGAGAGTGCTTCTCAGGCTGCGAACTGCAACCTTGCAGGTACCTCCCAGATCCCAGGCCCAACGAAAGCCCCCAGACCCAAATGGAGAGGGGCTGCTTGGGGGCCCCCTGGGGGCCCTTCAGGCCAGCTAGGTCTTTGGGTCCTGGCTCCTTCGGTTTGGGAGCTGTTGCTGCAGTTGGGCATGTTGGCCGGAGAGTGCTTCTCGGGCCGCGAACTGCAACCTTGCAGGTAGCTCCCAGGTTCCCGGCCCAACGAAAGCCCCCAGACCCAAATGGACAGGGGCTGTTTGGGGGCCTCCTGGGGGCCCTTCAGGCCAGCTAGGTCTTTGTGTCCTGGCTCCTTCGGTTTGGGAGCTGTTGCTGCAGTTGGGCATGTTGGCCGGAGAGTGCTTCTCGGGCTGCGAACTGCAACCTTGCGGGTAGCTCCCAGGTTCCCGGCCCAACGAAAGCCCCCAGACCCAAATGGAGAGGGGCTGCTTGGGGGCCCCCTGGGGGCCCTTCAGGCCAGCTAGGTCTTTGGGTCCTGGCTCCTTCGGTTTGGGAGCTGTTGCTGGACGTTGGGCATGTTGACCGGAGTGTGCTTCTCGGGCTGCGAACTGCAACCTTGCAGGTACCTCCCAGGTACCAGCCCCAACGAAAGCCCCAAGACCCAAATGGAGAGGGGCTGCTTGGGGGCCCCCTGGGGGCCCTTCAGGCCAGCTAGGTCTTTGGGTCCTGGCTCCTTCGGTTTGGGAGCTGTTGCTGCAGTTGGGCATGTTGACCGGAGAGTGCTTCTCAGGCCGCGAACTGCAACCTTGCAGGTACCTCCCAGATCCCAGGCTCAACGAAAGCCCCAAGATCCAAATGGAGAGGGGCTGCTTGGGGCCCCCCTGGGGACCCTTCAGGCCAGCTAGGTCTTTGGGTCCTGGCTCCTTCGGTTTGGGAGCTGTTGTTGGACGTTGGGCATGTTGGCCAGAGAGTGCTTCTCGGTACGTGAACTTCAACCTTGCAGGTACCTCCCAGGTCCCAGGCCCAACGAAAGCCCCCAGACCCAAATAGAGAGGGGCTGCTTGGGGGCCCCCTGGGGGCCCTTCAGGCCAGCTAGGTCTTTGGGTCCTGGCTCCTTCGGTTTGGGAGCTGTTGTTGGACGTTGGGCATGTTGGCCAGAGAGTGCTTCTCGGTACGTGAACTGCAAACTTGCAGGTAGCTCCCAGGTCCCCGGCCCAACGAAAGCCCCCAGAACCAAATGGAGAGGGGCTGCTTGGGGGCCCCCTGGGGCCCCTTTAGGCCAGCTAGGTCTTTGGGTCCTGGCTCCTTCGGTTTGGGAGCTGTTGCTGGACGTTGGGCATGTTGGCCGGAGAGTGCTTCTCGGGCCGCGAACTGCAACCTTGCAGGTAGCTCCCAGGTTCCCGGCCCAACGAAAGCCCCCAGACCCAAATGGAGAGGGGCTGCTTGGGGGCCCCCTGGGGGCCCTTCAGGCCAGCTAGGTCTTTGGGTCCTGGCTCCTTCGGTTTGGGAGCTGTTGCTGCAGTTGGGCATGTTGACCGGACAGTGCTTCTCGGGCCGCGATGTGCAACCTTACAGGTAGCTCCCAGGTTCCCGGCCCAACGAAAGCCCCCAGACCCAAATGGAGAGGGGCTGTTTGGGGGCCCCCTGGGGGCCCTTCAGGCCAGCTAGGTCTTTGGGTCCTGGCTCCTTCGGTTTGGGAGCTGTTGCTGGACGTTGGGCATGTTGGCCGGAGAGTGCTTCTCGGGCCGCGAACTGCAACCTTGCAGGTAGCTCCCAGGTTCCCGGCCCAACGAAAGCCCCCAGACCCAAATGGAGAGGGGCTGTTTGGGGGCCCCCTGGGGGCCCTTCAGGCCAGCTAGGTCTTTGGGTCCTGGCTCCTTCGGTTTGGGAGCTGTTGTTGGACGTTGGGCATGTTGGCCAGAGAGTGCTTCTCGGTACGTGAACTGCAAACTTGCAGGTAGCTCCCAGGTCCCCGGCCCAACGAAAGCCCCCAGAACCAAATGGAGAGGGGCTGCTTGTGGGCCCCCTGGGGACCCTTTAGGCCAGCTAGGTCTTTGGGTCCTGGCTCCTTCGGTTTGGGAGCTGTTGCTGCAGTTGGGCATGTTGGCCGGAGAGTGATTCTCGGGCCGTGAACTGCAACCTTGCGGGTAGCTCTCAGGTTCCCGACCCAAGGAAAGCACCCAGACCCACATGGAGAGGGGCTGCTTGGGGGCCCCTTGGGGCCCCTTCAGGCCAGCTAGGTCTTTGGGTCCTGGCTCCTTCGGTTTGGGAGCTGTTGCTGCAGTTGGGCATGTTGACCGGAGAGTGCTTCTCAGGCCGCGAACTGCAACCTTGCAGGTACCTCCCAGATCCCAGGCCCAACGAAAGCCCCCAGACCCAAATGGAGAGGGGCTGTTTGGGGGCCCCCTGGGGGCCCTTCAGGCCAGCTAGGTCTTTGGGTCCTGGCTCCTTCGGTTTGGGAGCTGTTGCTGCAGTTGGGCATGTTGACCTGAGAGTGCTTCTCGGGCCGCGAACTGCAACCTTGCAGGTAGCTCCCAGGTTCCCGGACCAAGGAAAGCCCCCAGACCCAAATGGAGAGGGGCTGTTTGGGGGCCCCCTGGGGGCCCTTCAGGCCAGCTAGGTCTTTGGGTCCTGGCTCCTTCGGTTTGGGAGCTGTTGCTGCAGTTGGGCATGTTGACCGGAGAGTGCTTCTCAGGCCGCGAACTGCAACCTTGCAGGTACCTCCCAGATCCCAGGCCCAACGAAAGCCCCCAGACCCAAATGGAGAGGGTCTGTTTGGGGGCCCCCTGGGGGCCCTTCAGGCCAGCTAGGTCTTTGGGTCCTGGCTCCTTCGGTTTGGGAGCTGTTGCTGCAGTTGGGCATGTTAACCGGAGAGTGCTTCTCAGGCTGCGAACTGCAACCTTGCAGGTACCTCCCAGATCCCAGGCCCAACGAAAGCCCCCAGACCCAAATGGAGAGGGGCTGCTTGGGGGCCCCCTGGGGGCCCTTCAGGCCAGCTAGGTCTTTGGGTCCTGGCTCCTTCGGTTTGGGAGCTGTTGCTGCAGTTGGGCATGTTGGCCGGAGAGTGCTTCTCGGGCCGCGAACTGCAACCTTGCAGGTAGCTCCCAGGTTCCCGGCCCAACGAAAGCCCCCAGACCCAAATGGACAGGGGCTGTTTGGGGGCCTCCTGGGGGCCCTTCAGGCCAGCTAGGTCTTTGGGTCCTGGCTCCTTCGGTTTGGGAGCTGTTGCTGCAGTTGGGCATGTTGGCCGGAGAGTGCTTCTCGGGCTGCGAACTGCAACCTTGCGGGTAGCTCCCAGGTTCCCGGCCCAACGAAAGCCCCCAGACCCAAATGGAGAGGGGCTGCTTGGGGGCCCCCTGGGGGCCCTTCAGGCCAGCTAGGTCTTTGGGTCCTGGCTCCTTCGGTTTGGGAGCTGTTGCTGGACGTTGGGCATGTTGACCGGAGTGTGCTTCTCGGGCTGCGAACTGCAACCTTGCAGGTACCTCCCAGGTACCAGCCCCAACGAAAGCCCCAAGACCCAAATGGAGAGGGGCTGCTTGGGGGCCCCCTGGGGGCCCTTCAGGCCAGCTAGGTCTTTGGGTCCTGGCTCCTTCGGTTTGGGAGCTGTTGCTGCAGTTGGGCATGTTGACCGGAGAGTGCTTCTCAGGCCGCGAACTGCAACCTTGCAGGTACCTCCCAGATCCCAGGCTCAACGAAAGCCCCAAGATCCAAATGGAGAGGGGCTGCTTGGGGCCCCCCTGGGGACCCTTCAGGCCAGCTAGGTCTTTGGGTCCTGGCTCCTTCGGTTTGGGAGCTGTTGTTGGACGTTGGGCATGTTGGCCAGAGAGTGCTTCTCGGTACGTGAACTTCAACCTTGCAGGTACCTCCCAGGTCCCAGGCCCAACGAAAGCCCCCAGACCCAAATAGAGAGGGGCTGCTTGGGGGCCCCCTGGGGGCCCTTCAGGCCAGCTAGGTCTTTGGGTCCTGGCTCCTTCGGTTTGGGAGCTGTTGCTGCAGTTGGGCATGTTGGCCGGAGAGTGCTTCTCGGGCTGCGAACTGCGACCTTGCAGGTAGCTCCCAGGTTCCCGGCCCAACGAAAGCCCCCAGACCCAAATGGAGAGGGGCTGTTTGGGGGCCCCCTGGGGCCCCTTCAGGCCAGCTAGGTCTTTGGGTCCTGGCTCCTTCGGTTTGGGAGCTGTTGCTGCAGTTGGGCATGTTGACCGGAGAGTGCTTCTCGGGCCGCGAACTGCAACCTTGCGGGTAGCTCCCAGGTTCCCGGCCCAACGAAAGCCCCCAGACCCAAATGGAGAGGGGCTGCTTGGGGGCCCCCTGGGGCCCCTTTAGGCCAGCTAGGTCTTTGTGTCCTGGCTCCTTCGGTTTCGGAGCTGTTGCTGGACGTTGGGCATGTTGGCCGGAGAGTGCTTCTCGGGCCGTGAACTGCAACCTTGCAGGTACCTCCCAGGTTTCCGGCCCAAGGAAAGCACCCAGACCCACATGGAGAGGGGCTGCTTGCGGGCCCCCTGGGGCCCCTTCAGGCCAGCTAGGTCTTTGGGTCCTGGCTCCTTCGGTTTGGGAGCTGTTGCTGGACTTTGGGCATGTTGACCGGAGAGTGCTTCTCGGGCCGCGAACTGCAACCTTGCGGGTAGCTCCCAGGTTCCCGGCCCAACGAAAGCCCCCAGAACCAAATGGAGAGGGGCTGTTTGGGGGCCCCCTGGGGCCCCTTCAGGCCAGCTAGGTCTTTGGGTCCTGGCTCCTTGGGTTTGGGAGCTGTTGCTGGACTTTGGGCATGTTGGCAGGACAGTGATTCTCGGGCCGTGAACTGCAACCTTGCAGGTAGCTCCCAGGTTCCCGGCCCAAGCAAAGCACCCAGACCCACATGGAGAGGGGCTGCTTGGGGGCCCCCTGGGGCCCCTTCAGGCCAGCTAGGTCTTTGGGTCCTGGCTCCTTCGGTTTGGGAGCTGTTGCTGCAGTTGGGCATGTTGGCCGGAGAGTGCTTCTCGGGCTGCGAACTTCAACCTTGCAGGTACCTCCCAGATACCCGGCCCAACGAAATCCCCCAGACCCAAATGGAGAGGGGCTGCTTGGGGGCCCCCTGGGGGCCCTTCAGGCCAGCTAGGTCTTTGGGTCCTGGCTCCTTCGGTTTGGGAGCTGTTGCTGGACGTTGGGCATGTTGGCCCGAGAGTGCTTCTCGGGCTGCGAACTGCAACCTTGCAGGTAGCTCCCAGGTTCCCGGCCCAACGAAAGCCCCCAGACCCAAATGGAGAGGGGCTGTTAGGGGGCACCCTGGGGCCCCTTCAGGCCAGCTAGGTCTTTGGGTCCTGGCTCCTTCGCTTTGGGAGCTGTTGCTGCAGTTGGGCATGTTGGCCGGGGAGTGCTTCTCGGGCCGCGAACTGCAAACTTGTAGGTAGCTCCCAGGTTCCCGGCCCAACGAAAGCCCCCAGACCCAAATGGAGAGGGGCTGCTTGGGGGCCCCCTGGGGGCCCTTCAGGCCAGCTAGGTCTTTGGGTCCTGGCTCTTTTGGTTTGGGAGCTGTTGCTGCAGTTGGGCATGTTGGCCGGAGAGTGCTTCTCGGGCCGCGAACTGCAACCTTGCAGGTAGCTCCCAGGTTCCCGGCCCAAGGAAAGCACCCAGACCCAAATGGAGAGGGGCTGTTTGGGGGCCCCCTGGGGCCCCTTTAGGCCAGCTAGGTCTTTGGGTCCTGGCTCCTTCGGTTTGGGAGCTGTTGCTGCAGTTGGGCATGTTGACCGGAGAGTGCTTCTCAGGCCGCGAACTGCAACCTTGCAGGTACCTCCCAGATCCCAGGCCCAACGAAAGCCCCAAGACCCAAATGGAGAGGGGCTGCTTGGGGGCCCCCTGGGGGCCCTTCAGGCCAGCTAGGTCTTTGGGTCCTGGCTCCTTCGGTTTGGGAGCTGTTTTTGGACGTTGGGCATGTTGGCCAGAGAGTGCTTCTCGGTACGTGAACTGCAACCTTGCAGGTAGCTCCCAGGTCCCAGGCCCAACGAAAGCCCCCAGACCCAAATGGAGAGGGGCTGCTTGGGGGCACCTTGGGGCCCCTTCAGGCCAGCTAGGTCTTTGGGTCCTGGCTCCTTCGGTTTGGGAGCTGTTGCTGGACGTTGGGCATGTTGGCCGGAGAGTGCTTCTCGGGCCGCGAACTGCAACCTTGCAGGTAGCTCCCAGGTTCCCGGCCCAACGAAAGCCCCCAGAACCAAATGGAGAGGGGCTGCTTTTGGGCCCCCTGGGGCCCCTTCAGGCCAGCTAGGTCTTTGGGTCCTGGCTCCTTCGGTTTGGGAGCTGTTGCTGCAGTTGGGCATGTTGGCCGGAGAGTGATTCTCGGGCCGTGAACTGCAACCTTGCAGGTAGCTCCCAGGTTCCCGGCCCAAGGAAAGCCCCAAGACCCACATGGAGAGGGGCTGCTTGGGGGCCCCTTGGGGCCCCTTCAGGCCAGCTAGGTCTTTGGGTCCTGGCTCCTTGGGTTTGGGAGCTGTTGCTGCAGTTGGGCATGTTGGCCGGAGAGTGCTTCTCGGGCCGCGAACTGCAACCTTGCGGGTAGCTCCCAGGTTCCCGGCCCAACGAAAGCCCCCAGACCCAAATGGAGAGGGGCTGCTTGGGGGCCCCCTGGGGCCCCTTTAGGCCAGCTAGGTCTTTGTGTCCTGGCTCCTTCGGTTTCGGAGCTGTTGCTGGACGTTGGGCATGTTGGCCGGAGAGTGATTCTCGGGCCGTGAACTGCAACCTTGCAGGTACCTCCCAGGTTTCCGGCCCAAGGAAAGCACCCAGACCCACATGGAGAGGGGCTGCTTGCGGGCCCCCTGGGGCCCCTTCAGGCCAGCTAGGTCTTTGGGTCCTGGCTCCTTCGGTTTGGGAGCTGTTGCTGCAGTTGGGCATGTTAGCCGGAGAGTGATTCTCGGGCCGTGAACTGCAACCTTGCAGGTACCTCCCAGGTCCCAGGCCCAACGAAAGCCCCCAGAACCAATTTGAGAGGGGCTGCTTGGGGGCCCCCTGGGGCCCCTTCAGGCCAGCTAGGTCTTTGGGTCCTGGCTCCTTGGGTTTGGGAGCTGTTGCTGGACTTTGGGCATGTTGGCAGGAGAGTGATTCTCGGGCCGTGAACTGCAACCTTGCAGGTAGCTCCCAGGTTCCCGGCCCAAGCAAAGCACCCAGACCCACATGGAGAGGGGCTGCTTGGGGGCCCCCTGGGGCCCCTTCAGGCCAGCTAGGTCTTTGGGTCCTGGCTCCTTCGGTTTGGGAGCTGTTGCTGCAGTTGGGCATGTTGGCCGGAGAGTGCTTCTCGGGCTGCGAACTTCAACCTTGCAGGTACCTCCCAGATACCCGGCCCAACGAAATCCCCCAGACCCAAATGGAGAGGGGCTGCTTGGGGGCCCCCTGGGGGCCCTTCAGGCCAGCTAGGTCTTTGGGTCCTGGCTCCTTCGGTTTGGGAGCTGTTGCTGGACGTTGGGCATGTTGGCCCGAGAGTGCTTCTCGGGCTGCGAACTGCAACCTTGCAGGTAGCTCCCAGGTTCCCGGCCCAACGAAAGCCCCCAGACCCAAATGGAGAGGGGCTGTTAGGGGGCACTCTGGGGCCCCTTCAGGCCAGCTAGGTCTTTGGGTCCTGGCTCCTTCGGTTTGGGAGCTGTTGCTGCAGTTGGGCATGTTGGCCGGAGAGTGATTCTCGGGCCGTGAACTGCAACCTTGCAGGTAGCTCCCAGGTTCCCGGCCCAAGGAAAGCACCCAGACCCACATGGAGAGGGGCTGCTTGGGGGCCCCTTGGGGCCCCTTCAGGCCAGCTAGGTCTTTGGGTCCTGGCTCCTTGGGTTTGGGAGCTGTTGCTGCAGTTGGGCATGTTGGCCGGAGAGTGCTTCTCGGGCTGCGAACTGCAACCTTGCAGGTAGCTCCCAGGTTCCCGGCCCAATGAAAGCCCCCAGACCCAAATGGAGAGGGGCTGCTTGGGGGCCCCCTGGGGGCCCTTCAGGCCAGCTAGGTCTTTGTGTCCTGGCTCCTTCGGTTTCGGAGCTGTTGCTGCAGTTGGGCATGTTGACCGGACAGTGCTTCTCGGGCCGCGATGTGCAACCTTACAGGTAGCTCCCAGGTTCCCGGCCCAAGGAAAGCCCCCAGACCCAAATGGAGAGGGGCTGTTTGGGGGCCCCCTGGGGGCCCTTCAGGCCAGCTAGGTCTTTGGGTCCTGGCTCCTTTGGTTTGGGAGCTGTTGCTGCAGTTGGGCATGTTGTCCGGAGAGTGCTTCTCGGGCCGCGAACTGCAACCTTGCAGGTAGCTCCCAGGTTCCCGGCCCAACGAAAGCCCCCAGACCCAAATGGAGAGGGGCTGTTTGGGGGCCCCCTGGGGCCCCTTCAGGCCAGCTAGGTCTTTGGGTCCTGGCTCCTTCGGTTTGGGAGCTGTTGCTGCAGTTGGGCATGTTGACCGGAGAGTGCTTCTCAGGCCGCGAACTGCAACCTTGCAGGTACCTCCCAGATCCCAGGCCCAAAGAAAGCCCCAAGACCCAAATGGAGAGGGGCTGCTTGGGGGCCCCCTGGGGGCCCTTCAGGCCAGCTAGGTCTTTGGGTCCTGGCTCCTTCGGTTTGGGAGCTGTTGTTGGACGTTGGGCATGTTGGCCAGAGAGTGCTTCTCGGTACGTGAACTGCAAACTTGCAGGTAGCTCCCAGGTCCCCGGCCCAACGAAAGCCCCCAGAACCAAATGGAGAGGGGCTGCTTGTGGGCCCCCTGGGGCCCCTTCAGGCCAGCTAGGTCTTTGGGTCCTGGCTCCTTCGGTTTGGGAGCTGTTGCTGCAGTTGGGCATGTTGGCCGGAGAGTGATTCTCGGGCCGTGAACTGCAACCTTGGGGGTAGCTCTCAGGTTCCCGACCCAAGGAAAGCACCCAGACTCACATGGAGAGGGGCTGCTTGGGGGCCCCTTGGGGCCCCTTCAGGCCAGCTAGGTCTGTGGGTCCTGGCTCCTTCGGTTTGGGAGCTGTTTCTGCCGTTGGGCATGTTGACCGGAGAGTGCTTCAAGGGCTGCGAACTGCAACCTTGCAGGTACCTCCCAGGTACCAGGCCCAATGAAAGTCCCCAGACCCAAATGGAGAGGGGCTGCTTGGGGGCCCCCTGGGGGCCCTTCAGGCCAGCTAGGTCTTTGGGTCCTGGCTCCTTCGGTTTGGGAGCTGTTGCTGGACGTTGGGCATGTTGACCGGAGAGTGCTTCTCGGGCTGCGAACTGCAACCTTGCAGGTACCTCCCAGGTACCAGGCCCAACGAAAGCCCCCAGACCCACATGGAGAGGGGCTGTTAGGGGGCCCCCTGGGGCCCCTTCAGGCCAGCTAGGTCTTTGGGTCCTGGCTCCTTCGGTTTGGGAGCTGTTGCTGCAGTTGGGCATGTTAGCCGGAGAGTGATTCTCGGGCCGTGAACTGCAACCTTGCAGGTAGCTCCCAGGTTCCCGGCCCAAGGAAAGCACCCAGACCCACATGGAGAGGGGCTGCTTGGGGGCCCCTTGGGGCCCCTTTAGGCCAGCTAGTTCTGTGGGTCCTGGCTCCTTCGGTTTGGGAGCTGTTGCTGCAGTTGGGCATGTTGGCCGGAGAGTGCTTCTCGGGCCGCGAACTGCAAACTTGCGGGTAGCTCCCAGGTGCCAGGCCCAACGAAAGCCCCCAGAACCAAATGGAGAGGGGCTGCTTGGGGGCCCCCTGGGGCCCCTTCAGGCCAGCTAGGTCTTTGGGTCCTGGCTCCTTGGGTTTGGGAGCTGTTGCTGGACTTTGGGCATGTTGGCAGGAGAGTGATTCTCGGGCCGTGAACTGCAACCTTGCAGGTAGCTCCCAGGTTCCCGGCCCAAGCAAAGCACCCAGATCCACATGGAGAGGGGCTGCTTGTGGGCCCCCTGGGGCCCCTTCAGGCCAGCTAGGTCTTTGGGTCCTGGCTCCTTCGGTTTGGGAGCTGTTGCTGCAGTTGGGCATGTTGGCCGGAGAGTGCTTCTCGGGCTGCGAACTTCAACCTTGCAGGTACCTCCCAGATACCCGGCCCAACGAAATCCCCCAGACCCAAATTGAGAGGGGCTGCTTGGGGGCCCCCTGGGGGCCCTTCAGGCCAGCTAGGTCTTTGGGTCCTGGCTCCTTCGGTTTGGGAGCTGTTGCTGGACGTTGGGCATGTTGGCCCGAGAGTGCTTCTCGGGCTGCGAACTGCAACCTTGCAGGTACCTCCCATGTCCCCGGCCCAAAGAAAACCCCCAGACCAAAATTGAGAGGGGCTGCTTGGGGGCCCCCTGGGGGCCCTTCAGGCCAGCTAGGTCTTTGGGTCCTGGCTCCTTCGGTTTGGGAGCTGTTGCTGCAGTTGGGCATGTTGGCCGGAGAGTGCTTCTCGGGCCGCGAACTGCAACCTTGCAGGTAGCTCCCAGGTTCCCGGCCCAACGAAAGCCCCCAGACCCAAATGGAGAGGGGCTGTTAGGGGGCACCCTGGGGCCCCTTCAGGCCAGCTAGGTCTTTGGGTCCTGGCTCCTTCGGTTTGGGAGCTGTTGCTGCAGTTGGGCATGTTAGCCGGGGAGTGCTTCTCGGGCCGCGAACTGCAAACTTGTAGGTAGCTCCCAGGTTCCCGGCCCAACGAAAGCCCCCAGACCCAAATGGAGAGGGGCTGTTTGGGGGCCCCTGGGGCCCCTTCAGGCCAGCTAGGTCTTTGGGTCCTGGCTCCTTCGGTTTGGGAGCTATTGCTGGAAGTTGGGCATGTTGGCCGGAGAGTGCTTCTCGGGCCGTGAACTTCAACCTTGCAGGTACCTCCCAGGTTCCCGGCCCAACGAAAGCCCCCAGACCCAAATGGAGAGGGGCTGCTTGGGGGCCCCCTGGGGACTCTTCAGGCCAGCTAGGTCTTTGGGTCCTGGCTCCTTCGGTTTGGGAGCTGTTGCTGGACGTTGGGCATGTTGGCCCGAGAGTGCTTCTCGGGCCGCGAACTGCAACCTTGCAGGTACCTCCCAGGTTCCCGGCCCAACGAAAGCCCCCAGACCCAAATGGAGAAGGGCTGTTTGGGGGCCCCCTGGGGGCCCTTCAGGCCAGCTAGGTCTTTGGGTCCTGGCTCCTTCGGTTTGGGAGCTGTTGCTGCAGTTGGGCATGTTGACCGGAGAGTGCTTCTCGGGCCGCGAACTGCAACCTTGCAGGTAGCTCCCAGGTTCCCGGCCCAAGGAAAGCCCCCAGACCCAAATGGAGAGGGGCTGTTTGGGGGCCCCCTGGGGGCCCTTCAGGCCAGCTAGGTCTTTGGGTCCTGGCTCCTTCGGTTTGGGAGCTGTTGCTGCAGTTGGGCATGTTGACCGGAGAGTGCTTCTCGGGCTGCGAACTGCAACCTTGCGGGTAGCTGCCAGGTTCCCGGCCCAATGAAAGCCCCCAGACCCAAATGGAGAGGGGCTGCTTGGGGGCCCCCTGGGGGCCCTTCAGGCCAGCTAGGTCTTTGGGTCCTGGCTCCTTCGGTTTGGGAGCTGTTGCTGAACGTTGGGCATGTTGACCGGAGAGTGCTTCTCGGGCTGCGAACTGCAACCTTGCAGGTACCTCCCAGGTACCAGGCCCAACGAAAGCCCCCAGACCCACATGGAGAGGGGCTGTTTGGGGGCCCCCTGGGGCCCCTTCAGGCCAGCTAGGTCTTTGGGTCCTGGCTCCTTCGGTTTGGGAGCTGTTGCTGCAGTTGGGCATGTTGGCCGGAGAGTGCTTCTCGGGCCGCGAACTGCAACCTTGCGGGTAGCTCCCAGGTTCCCGGCCCAACGAAAGCCCCCAGAACCAAATGGAGAGGGGCTGTTTGGGGGCCCCCTGGGGCCCCTTTAGGCCAGCTAGGTCTTTGGGTCCTGGCTCCTTCGGTTTGGGAGCTGTTGCTGCAGTTGGGCATGTTAGCCGGAGAGTGCTTCTCGGGCCGTGAACTGCAACCTTGCAGGTAGCTCCCAGGTTCCCGGCCCAAGGAAAGCACCCAGACCCACATGGAGAGGGGCTGCTTGGGGGCCCCTTGGGGCCCCTTTAGGCCAGCTAGGTCTGTGGGTCCTGGCTCCTTCGGTTTGGGAGCTGTTGCTGCAGTTGGGCATGTTGGCCGGAGAGTGCTTCTCGGGCCGCGAACTGCAAACTTGCGGGTAGCTCCCAGGTTCCCGGCCCAACGAAAGCCCCCAGACCCAAATGGAGAGGGGCTGTTTGGGGGCCACTGGGGCCCCTTCAGGCCAGCTAGGTCTTTGGGTCCTGGCTCCTTCGGTTTGGGAGCTATTGCTGGAAGTTGGGCATGTTGGCCGGAGAGTGCTTCTCGGGCCGTGAACTTCAACCTTGCAGGTACCTCCCAGGTTCCCGGCCCAACAAAAGCCCCCAGACCCAAATGGAGAGGGGCTGCTTGGGGGCCCCCTGGGGACTCTTCAGGCCAGCTAGGTCTTTGGGTCCTGGCTCCTTCGGTTTGGGAGCTGTTGCTGGACTTTGGGCATGTTGGCAGGAGAGTGATTCTCGGGCCGTGAACTGCAACCTTGCAGGTACCTCCCAGGTTCCCGGCCCAAGCAAAGCACCCAGACCCACATGGAGAGGGGCTGCTTGGGGGCCCCCTGGGGGCCCCTTCAAGCCAGCTAGGTCTTTGGGTCCTGGCTCCTTCGGTTTGGGAGCTGTTGCTGCAGTTGGGCATGTTGGCCGGAGAGTGCTTCTCGGGCTGCGAACTTCAACCTTGCAGGTACCTCCCAGATACCCGGCCCAACGAAATCCCCCAGACCCAAATTGAGAGGGGCTGCTTGGGGGCCCCCTGGGGGCCCTTCAGGCCAGCTAGGTCTTTGTGTCCTGGCTCCTTCGGTTTGGGAGCTGTTGCTGGACGTTGGGCATGTTGGCCCGAGAGTGCTTCTCGGGCTGCGAACTGCAACCTTGCAGGTACCTCCCATGTCCCCGGCCCAAAGAAAACCCCCAGACCAAAATTGAGAGGGGCTGCTTGGGGGCCCCCTGGGGGCCCTTCAGGCCAGCTAGGTCTTTGGGTCCTGGCTCCTTCGGTTTGGGAGCTGTTGCTGCAGTTGGGCATGTTGGCCGGAGAGTGCTTCTCGGGCCGCGAACTGCAACCTTGCAGGTAGCTCCCAGGTTCCCGGCCCAACGAAAGCCCCCAGACCCAAATGGAGAGGGGCTGTTAGGGGGCACCCTGGGGCCCCTTCAGGCCAGCTAGGTCTTTGGGTCCTGGCTCCTTCGCTTTGGGAGCTGTTGCTGCAGTTGGGCATGTTGGCCGGGGAGTGCTTCTCGGGCCGCGAACTGCAAACTTGTAGGTAGCTCCTAGGTTCCCGGCCCAACGAAAGCCCCCAGACCCAAATGGAGAGGGGCTGTTTGGGGGCCCCTGGGGCCCCTTCAGGCCAGCTAGGTCTTTGGGTCCTGGCTCCTTCGGTTTGGGAGCTATTGCTGGAAGTTGGGCATGTTGGCCGGAGAGTGCTTCTCGGGCCGTGAACTTCAACCTTGCAGGTACCTCCCAGGTTCCCGGCCCAACGAAAGCCCCCAGACCCAAATGGAGAGGGGCTGCTTTTGGGCCCCCTGGGGACTCTTCAGGCCAGCTAGGTCTTTGGGTCCTGGCTCCTTCGGTTTGGGAGCTGTTGCTGGACGTTGGGCATGTTGGCCGGAGAGTGCTTCTCGGGCCGCGAACTGCAACCTTGCAGGTAGCTCCCAGGTTCCCGGCCCAACGAAAGCCCCCAGAACCAAATGGAGAGGGGCTGCTTGTGGGCCCCCTGGGGCCCCTTTAGGCCAGCTAGGTCTTTGGGTCCTGGCTCCTTCGGTTTGGGAGCTGTTGCTGCAGTTGGGCATGTTAGCCGGAGAGTGATTCTCGGGCCGTGAACTGCAACCTTGCAGGTAGCTCCCAGGTTCCCGGCCCAAGGAAAGCCCCCAGACCCAAATGGAGAGGGGCTGTTAGGGGGCACCCTGGGGCCCCTTCAGGCCAGCTAGGTCTTTGGGTCCTGGCTCCTTCGCTTTGGGAGCTGTTGCTGCAGTTGGGCATGTTGGCCGGGGAGTGCTTCTCGGGCCGCGAACTGCAAACTTGTAGGTAGCTCCCAGGTTCCCGGCCCAACGAAAGCCCCCAGACCCAAATGGAGAGGGGCTGTTTGGGGGCCCCTGGGGCCCCTTCAGGCCAGCTAGGTCTTTGGGTCCTGGCTCCTTCGGTTTGGGAGCTATTGCTGGAAGTTGGGCATGTTGGCCGGAGAGTGCTTCTCGGGCCGTGAACTTCAACCTTGCAGGTACCTCCCAGGTTCCCGGCCCAACGAAAGCCCCCAGACCCAAATGGAGAGGGGCTGCTTGGGGGCCCCCTGGGGACTCTTCAGGCCAGCTAGGTCTTTGGGTCCTGGCTCCTTCGGTTTGGGAGCTGTTGCTGGACGTTGGGCATGTTGGCCGGAGAGTGCTTCTCGGGCCGCGAACTGCAACCTTGCGGGTACCTCCCAGGTTCCCGGCCCAACGAAAGCCCCCAGACCCAAATGGAGAGGGGCTGTTTGGGGGCCCCCTGGGGGCCCTTCAGGCCAGCTAGGTCTTTGGGTCCTGGCTCCTTCGGTTTGGGAGCTGTTGCTGGACGTTGGGCATGTTGACCGGAGAGTGCTTCTCCGGCCTCGAAATGCAACCTTGCAGGTACCTCCGAGGTTCCCGGCCCAAGGAAAGCCCCCAGACCCAAATTGAGAGGGGCTGCTTGGGGGCCCCTTGGGGCCCCTTCAGGCCAGCTAGGTCTTTGGGTCCTGGCTCCTTCGGTTTGGGAGCTGTTGCTGCAGTTGGGCATGTTGGCCGGAGAGTGCTTCTCGGGCCGCGAACTGCAACCTTGCGGGTAGCTCCCAGGTTCCCGGCCCAACGAAAGCCCCCAGAACCAAATGGAGAGGGGCTGCTTGTGGGCCCCCTGGGGCCCCTTTAGGCCAGCTAGGTCTTTGGGTCCTGGCTCCTTCGGTTTGGGAGCTGTTGCTGCAGTTGGGCATGTTAGCCGGAGAGTGATTCTCGGGCCGTGAACTGCAACCTTGCAGGTAGCTCCCAGGTTCCCGGCCCAAGGAAAGCACCCAGACCCACATGGAGAGGGGCTGCTTGGGGGCCCCTTGGGGCCCCTTTAGGCCAGCTAGTTCTGTGGGTCCTGGCTCCTTCGGTTTGGGAGCTGTTGCTGCAGTTGGGCATGTTGGCCGGAGAGTGCTTCTCGGGCCGCGAACTGCAAACTTGCGGGTAGCTCCCAGGTTCCAAGCCCAACGAAAGCCCCCAGAACCAAATGGAGAGGGGCTGCTTGGGGGCCCCCTGGGGCCCCTTCAGGCCAGCTAGGTCTTTGGGTCCTGGCTCCTTGGGTTTGGGAGCTGTTGCTGGACTTTGGGCATGTTGGCAGGAGAGTGATTCTCGGGCCGTGAACTGCAACCTTGCAGGTAGCTCCCAGGTTCCCGGCCCAAGCAAAGCACCCAGACCCACATGGAGAGGGGCTGCTTGGGGGCCCCCTGGGGGCCCTTCAGGCCAGCTAGGTCTTTGGGTCCTGGCTCCTTCGGTTTGGTAGCTGTTGCTGCAGTTGGGCATGTTGGCCGGAGAGTGCTTCTCGGGCTGCGAACTTCAACCTTGCAGGTACCTCCCAGATACCCGGCCCAACGAAATCCCCCAGACCCAAATTGAGAGGGGCTGCTTGGGGGCCCCCTGGGGGCCCTTCAGGCCAGCTAGGTCTTTGGGTCCTGGCTCCTTCGGTTTGGGAGCTGTTGCTGGACGTTGGGCATGTTGGCCCGAGAGTGCTTCTCGGGCTGCGAACTGCAACCTTGCAGGTACCTCCCATGTCCCCGGCCCAAAGAAAACCCCCAGACCAAAATTGAGAGGGGCTGTTTGGGGGCCCCCTGGGGGCCCTTCAGGCCAGCTAGGTCTTTGGGTCCTGGCTCCTTCGGTTTGGGAGCTGTTGCTGCAGTTGGGCATGTTGGCCGGAGAGTGCTTCTCGGGCCGCGAACTGCAAACTTGTAGGTAGCTCCCAGGTTCCCGGCCCAACGAAAGCCCCCAGACCCAAATGGAGAGGGGCTGTTTGGGGGCCCCTGGGGCCCCTTCAGGCCAGCTAGGTCTTTGGGTCCTGGCTCCTTCGGTTTGGGAGCTATTGCTGGAAGTTGGGCATGTTGGCCGGAGAGTGCTTCTCGGGCCGTAAACTTCAACCTCGCAGGTACCTCCCAGGTTCCCGGCCCAACGAAAGCCCCCAGACCCAAATGGAGAGGGGCTGCTTGGGGGCCCCCTGGGGACTCTTCAGGCCAGCTAGGTCTTTGGGTCCTGGCTCCTTCGGTTTGGGAGCTGTTGCTGGACGTTGGGCATGTTGGCCGGAGAGTGCTTCTCGGGCCGCGAACTGCAACCTTGCAGGTACCTCCCAGGTTCCCGGCCCAACGAAAGCCCCCAGACCCAAATGGAGAGGGGCTGTTTGGGGGCCCCCTGGGGGCCCTTCAGGCCAGCTAGGTCTTTGGGTCCTGGCTCCTTCGGTTTGGGAGCTGTTGCTGCAGTTGGGCATGTTGGCCGGAGAGTGCTTCTCGGGCCGTGAACTGCAACCTTGCAGGTAGCTCCCAGGTTCCCGGCCCAATGAAAGCCCCCAGACCCAAATGGAGAGGGGCTGTTTGGGGGCCCCCTGGTGCCCCTTTAGGCCAGCTAGGTCTTTGGGTCCTGGCTCCTTCGGTTTGGGAGCTGTTGCTGCAGTTGGGCATGTTGGCCGGAGAGTGCTTCTCGGGCCGCGAACTGCAACCTTGCAAATATCTCCCAGGTTCCATGCCCAAGGAAAGCCCCCAGACCCAAATTGAGAGGGGCTGCTTGGGGGCCCCTTGGGGCCCCTTCAGGCCAGCTACGTCTTTGGGTCCTGGCTCCTTCGGTTTGGGAGCTGTTGCTGCAGTTGGGCATGTTGGCCGGAGAGTGCTTCTCGGGCTGCGAACTGCAACCTTGCAGGTAGCTCCCAGGTTCCCGGCCCAATGAAAGCCCCCAGACCCAAATGGAGAGGGGCTGTTTGGGGGCCCCCTGGGGCCCCTTTAGGCCAGCTACGTCTTTGGGTCCTGGCTCCTTCGGTTTGGGAGCTGTTGCTTCAGTTGGGCATGTTGACCGGAGAGTGCTTCTCAGGCTGCAAACTGCAACCTTGCAGGTACCTCCCAGATCCCAGGCCCAACGAAAGCCCCAAGACCCAAATGGAGAGGGGCTGCTTGGGGGCCCCCTGGGGGCCCTTCAGGCCAGCTAGGTCTTTGGGTCCTGGCTCCTTCGGTTTGGGAGCTGTTGCTGCAGTTGGGCATGTTGACCGGAGAGTGCTTCTCGGGCCGCGAACTGCAACCTTGCAGGTAGCTCCCAGGTTCCCGGCCCAAGGAAAGCCCCCAGACCCAAATGGAGAGGGGCTGTTTGGGGGCCCCCTGGGGGCCCTTCAGGCCAGCTAGGTCTTTGGGTCCTGGCTCCTTCGGTTTGGGAGCTGTTGCTGCAGTTGGGCATGTTGACCGGAGAGTGCTTCTCGGGCTGCGAACTGCAACCTTGCGGGTAGCTGCCAGGTTCCCGGCCCAATGAAAGCCCCCAGACCCAAATGGAGAGGGGCTGCTTGTGGGCCCCCTGGGGGCCCTTCAGGCCAGCTAGGTCTTTGGGTCCTGGCTCCTTCGGTTTGGGAGCTGTTGCTGAACGTTGGGCATGTTGACCGGAGAGTGCTTCTCGGGCTGCGAACTGCAACCTTGCAGGTAGCTCCCAGGTTCCCGGCCCAAGGAAAGCACCCAGACCCACATGGAGAGGGGCTGCTTGGGGGCCCCTTGGGGCCCCTTTAGGCCAGCTAGGTCTGTGGGTCCTGGCTCCTTCGGTTTGGGAGCTGTTGCTGCAGTTGGGCATGTTGGCCGGAGAGTGCTTCTCGGGCCGCGAACTGCAAACTTGCGGGTAGCTCCCAGGTTCCCGGCCCAACGAAAGCCCCCAGACCCAAATGGAGAGGGGCTGTTTGGGGGCCACTGGGGCCCCTTCAGGCCAGCTAGGTCTTTGGGTCCTGGCTCCTTCGGTTTGGGAGCTATTGCTGGAAGTTGGGCATGTTGGCCGGAGAGTGCTTCTCGGGCCGTGAACTTCAACCTTGCAGGTACCTCCCAGGATCCCGGCCCAACAAAAGCCCCCAGACCCAAATGGAGAGGGGCTGCTTGGGGGCCCCCTGGGGACTCTTCAGGCCAGCTAGGTCTTTGGGTCCTGGCTCCTTCGGTTTGGGAGCTGTTGCTGGACTTTGGGCATGTTGGCAGGAGAGTGATTCTCGGGCCGTGAACTGCAACCTTGCAGGTACCTCCCAGGTTCCCGGCCCAAGCAAAGCACCCAGACCCACATGGAGAGGGGCTGCTTGGGGGCCCCCTGGGGCCCCTTCAAGCCAGCTAGGTCTTTGGGTCCTGGCTCCTTCGGTTTGGGAGCTGTTGCTGCAGTTGGGCATGTTGGCCGGAGAGTGCTTCTCGGGCTGCGAACTTCAACCTTGCAGGTACCTCCCAGATACCCGGCCCAACGAAATCCCCCAGACCCAAATTGAGAGGGGCTGCTTGGGGGCCCCCTGGGGGCCCTTCAGGCCAGCTAGGTCTTTGTGTCCTGGCTCCTTCGGTTTGGGAGCTGTTGCTGGACGTTGGGCATGTTGGCCCGAGAGTGCTTCTCGGGCTGCGAACTGCAACCTTGCAGGTACCTCCCATGTCCCCGGCCCAAAGAAAACCCCCAGACCAAAATTGAGAGGGGCTGCTTGGGGGCCCCCTGGGGGCCCTTCAGGCCAGCTAGGTCTTTGGGTCCTGGCTCCTTCGGTTTGGGAGCTGTTGCTGCAGTTGGGCATGTTGGCCGGAGAGTGCTTCTCGGGCCGCGAACTGCAACCTTGCAGGTAGCTCCCAGGTTCCCGGCCCAACGAAAGCCCCCAGACCCAAATGGAGAGGGGCTGTTAGGGGGCACCCTGGGGCCCCTTCAGGCCAGCTAGGTCTTTGGGTCCTGGCTCCTTCGCTTTGGGAGCTGTTGCTGCAGTTGGGCATGTTGGCCGGGGAGTGCTTCTCGGGCCGCGAACTGCAAACTTGTAGGTAGCTCCTAGGTTCCCGGCCCAACGAAAGCCCCCAGACCCAAATGGAGAGGGGCTGTTTGGGGGCCCCTGGGGCCCCTTCAGGCCAGCTAGGTCTTTGGGTCCTGGCTCCTTCGGTTTGGGAGCTATTGCTGGAAGTTGGGCATGTTGGCCGGAGAGTGCTTCTCGGGCCGTGAACTTCAACCTTGCAGGTACCTCCCAGGTTCCCGGCCCAACGAAAGCCCCCAGACCCAAATGGAGAGGGGCTGCTTGGGGGCCCCCTGGGGACTCTTCAGGCCAGCTAGGTCTTTGGGTCCTGGCTCCTTCGGTTTGGGAGCTGTTGCTGGACGTTGGGCATGTTGGCCGGAGAGTGCTTCTCGGGCCGCGAACTGCAACCTTGCAGGTACCTCCCAGGTTCCCGGCCCAACGAAAGCCCCCAGACCCAAATGGAGAGGGGCTGTTTGGGGGCCCCCTGGGGGCCCTTCAGGCCAGCTAGGTCTTTGGGTCCTGGCTCCTTCGGTTTGGGAGCTGTTGCTGCAGTTGGGCATGTTGGCCGGAGAGTGCTTCTCGGGCCGTGAACTGCAACCTTGCAGGTAGCTCCCAGGTTCCCGGCCCAATGAAAGCCCCCAGACCCAAATGGAGAGGGGCTGTTTGGGGGCCCCCTGGGGCCCCTTTAGGCCAGCTAGGTCTTTGGGTCCTGGCTCCTTCGGTTTGGGAGCTGTTGCTGAACGTTGGGCATGTTGACCGGAGAGTGCTTCTCGGGCTGCGAACTGCAACCTTGCAGGTACCTCCCAGGTACCAGGCCCAACGAAAGCCCCCAGACCCACATGGAGAGGGGCTGTTTGGGGGCCCCCTGGGGCCCCTTCAGGCCAGCTAGGTCTTTGGGTCCTGGCTCCTTCGGTTTGGGAGCTGTTGCTGCAGTTGGGCATGTTGGCCGGAGAGTGCTTCTCGGGCCGCGAACTGCAACCTTGCGGGTAGCTCCCAGGTTCCCGGCCCAACGAAAGCCCCCAGAACCAAATGGAGAGGGGCTGCTTGTGGGCCCCCTGGGGCCCCTTTAGGCCAGCTAGGTCTTTGGGTCCTGGCTCCTTCGGTTTGGGAGCTGTTGCTGCAGTTGGGCATGTTAGCCGGAGAGTGATTCTCGGGCCGTGAACTGCAACCTTGCAGGTAGCTCCCAGGTTCCCGGCCCAAGGAAAGCACCCAGACCCACATGGAGAGGGGCTGCTTGGGGGCCCCTTGGGGCCCCTTTAGGCCAGCTAGGTCTGTGGGTCCTGGCTCCTTCGGTTTGGGAGCTGTTGCTGCAGTTGGGCATGTTGGCCGGAGAGTGCTTCTCGGGCCGCGAACTGCAAACTTGCGGGTAGCTCCCAGGTTCCCGGCCCAATGAAAGCCCCCAGACCCAAATGGAGAGGGGCTGTTTGGGGGCCACTGGGGCCCCTTCAGGCCAGCTAGGTCTTTGGGTCCTGGCTCCTTCGGTTTGGGAGCTATTGCTGGAAGTTGGGCATGTTGACCGGAGAGTGCTTCTCGGGCCGTGAACTTCAACCTTGCAGGTACCTCCCAGGTTCCCGGCCCAACAAAAGCCCCCAGACCCAAATGGAGAGGGGCTGCTTGGGGGCCCCCTGGGGACTCTTCAGGCCAGCTAGGTCTTTGGGTCCTGGCTCCTTCGGTTTGGGAGCTGTTGCTGGACTTTGGGCATGTTGGCAGGAGAGTGATTCTCGGGCCGTGAACTGCAACCTTGCAGGTACCTCCCAGGTTCCCGGCCCAAGCAAAGCACCCAGACCCACATGGAGAGGGGCTGCTTGGGGGCCCCCTGGGGCCCCTTCAAGCCAGCTAGGTCTTTGGGTCCTGGCTCCTTCGGTTTGGGAGCTGTTGCTGCAGTTGGGCATGTTGGCCGGAGAGTGCTTCTCGGGCTGCGAACTTCAACCTTGCAGGTACCTCCCAGATACCCGGCCCAACGAAATCCCCCAGACCCAAATTGAGAGGGGCTGCTTGGGGGCCCCCTGGGGGCCCTTCAGGCCAGCTAGGTCTTTGTGTCCTGGCTCCTTCGGTTTGGGAGCTGTTGCTGGACGTTGGGCATGTTGGCCCGAGAGTGCTTCTCGGGCTGCGAACTGCAACCTTGCAGGTACCTCCCATGTCCCCGGCCCAAAGAAAACCCCCAGACCCAAATTGAGAGGGGCTGCTTGGGGGCCCCCTGGGGGCCCTTCAGGCCAGCTAGGTCTTTGGGTCCTGGCTCCTTCGGTTTGGGAGCTGTTGCTGCAGTTGGGCATGTTGGCCGGAGAGTGCTTCTCGGGCCGCGAACTGCAACCTTGCAGGTAGCTCCCAGGTTCCCGGCCCAACGAAAGCCCCCAGACCCAAATGGAGAGGGGCTGTTAGGGGGCACCCTGGGGCCCCTTCAGGCCAGCTAGGTCTTTGGGTCCTGGCTCCTTCGCTTTGGGAGCTGTTGCTGCAGTTGGGCATGTTGGCCGGGGAGTGCTTCTCGGGCCGCGAACTGCAAACTTGTAGGTAGCTCCTAGGTTCCCGGCCCAACGAAAGCCCCCAGACCCAAATGGAGAGGGGCTGTTTGGGGGCCCCTGGGGCCCCTTCAGGCCAGCTAGGTCTTTGGGTCCTGGCTCCTTCGGTTTGGGAGCTATTGCTGGAAGTTGGGCATGTTGGCCGGAGAGTGCTTCTCGGGCCGTGAACTTCAACCTTGCAGGTACCTCCCAGGTTCCCGGCCCAACGAAAGCCCCCAGACCCAAATGGAGAGGGGCTGCTTGGGGGCCCCCTGGGGACTCTTCAGGCCAGCTAGGTCTTTGGGTCCTGGCTCCTTCGGTTTGGGAGCTGTTGCTGGACGTTGGGCATGTTGGCCGGAGAGTGCTTCTCGGGCCGCGAACTGCAACCTTGCAGGTAGCTCCCAGGTTCCCGGCCCAACGAAAGCCCCCAGAACCAAATGGAGAGGGGCTGCTTGTGGGCCCCCTGGGGCCCCTTTAGGCCAGCTAGGTCTTTGGGTCCTGGCTCCTTCGGTTTGGGAGCTGTTGCTGCAGTTGGGCATGTTAGCCGGAGAGTGATTCTCGGGCCGTGAACTGCAACCTTGCAGGTAGCTCCCAGGTTCCCGGCCCAAGGAAAGCCCCCAGACCCAAATGGAGAGGGGCTGTTAGGGGGCACCCTGGGGCCCCTTCAGGCCAGCTAGGTCTTTGGGTCCTGGCTCCTTCGCTTTGGGAGCTGTTGCTGCAGTTGGGCATGTTGGCCGGGGAGTGCTTCTCGGGCCGCGAACTGCAAACTTGTAGGTAGCTCCCAGGTTCCCGGCCCAACGAAAGCCCCCAGACCCAAATGGAGAGGGGCTGTTTGGGGGCCCCTGGGGCCCCTTCAGGCCAGCTAGGTCTTTGGGTCCTGGCTCCTTCGGTTTGGGAGCTATTGCTGGAAGTTGGGCATGTTGGCCGGAGAGTGCTTCTCGGGCCGTGAACTTCAACCTTGCAGGTACCTCCCAGGTTCCCGGCCCAACGAAAGCCCCCAGACCCAAATGGAGAGGGGCTGCTTGGGGGCCCCCTGGGGACTCTTCAGGCCAGCTAGGTCTTTGGGTCCTGGCTCCTTCGGTTTGGGAGCTGTTGCTGGACGTTGGGCATGTTGGCCGGAGAGTGCTTCTCGGGCCGCGAACTGCAACCTTGCAGGTACCTCCCAGGTTCCCGGCCCAACGAAAGCCCCCAGACCCAAATGGAGAGGGGCTGTTTGGGGGCCCCCTGGGGGCCCTTCAGGCCAGCTAGGTCTTTGGGTCCTGGCTCCTTCGGTTTGGGAGCTGTTGCTGGACGTTGGGCATGTTGACCGGAGAGTGCTTCTCGGGCTGCGAACTGCAACCTTGCAGGTTGCTCCCAGGTTCCCGGCCCAAGGAAAGCCCCCAGACCCAAATTGAGAGGGGCTGCTTGGGGGCCCCTTGGGGCCCCTTCAGGCCAGCTAGGTCTTTGGGTCCTGGCTCCTTCGGTTTGGGAGCTGTTGCTGCAGTTGGGCATGTTGGCCGGAGAGTGCTTCTCGGGCCGCGAACTGCAACCTTGCGGGTAGCTCCCAGGTTCCCGGCCCAACGAAAGCCCCCAGAACCAAATGGAGAGGGGCTGCTTGTGGGCCCCCTGGGGCCCCTTTAGGCCAGCTAGGTCTTTGGGTCCTGGCTCCTTCGGTTTGGGAGCTGTTGCTGCAGTTGGGCATGTTAGCCGGAGAGTGATTCTCGGGCCGTGAACTGCAACCTTGCAGGTAGCTCCCAGGTTCCCGGCCCAAGGAAAGCACCCAGACCCACATGGAGAGGGGCTGCTTGGGGGCCCCTTGGGGCCCCTTTAGGCCAGCTAGGTCTGTGGGTCCTGGCTCCTTCGGTTTGGGAGCTGTTGCTGCAGTTGGGCATGTTGGCCGGAGAGTGCTTCTCGGGCTGCGAACTTCAACCTTGCAGGTACCTCCCAGATACCCGGCCCAACGAAATCCCCCAGACCCAAATTGAGAGGGGCTGCTTGGGGGCCCCCTGGGGGCCCTTCAGGCCAGCTAGGTCTTTGGGTCCTGGCTCCTTCGGTTTGGGAGCTGTTGCTGGACGTTGGGCATGTTGGCCCGAGAGTGCTTCTCGGGCTGCGAACTGCAACCTTGCAGGTACCTCCCATGTCCCCGGCCCAAAGAAAACCCCCAGACCAAAATTGAGAGGGGCTGTTTGGGGGCCCCCTGGGGGCCCTTCAGGCCAGCTAGGTCTTTGGGTCCTGGCTCCTTCGGTTTGGGAGCTGTTGCTGCAGTTGGGCATGTTGGCCGGAGAGTGCTTCTCGGGCCGCGAACTGCAACCTTGCAGGTATCTCCCAGGTTCCCGGCCCAACGAAAGCCCCCAGACCCAAATGGAGAGGGGCTGTTAGGGGGCACCCTGGGGCCCCTTCAGGCCAGCTAGGTCTTTGGGTCCTGGCTCCTTCGCTTTGGGAGCTGTTGCTGCAGTTGGGCATGTTGACCGGAGAGTGCTTCTCGGGCCGCGAACTGCAAACTTGTAGGTAGCTCCCAGGTTCCCGGCCCAACGAAAGCCCCCAGACCCAAATGGAGAGGGGCTGTTTGGGGGCCCCTGGGGCCCCTTCAGGCCAGCTAGGTCTTTGGGTCCTGGCTCCTTCGGTTTGGGAGCTATTGCTGGAAGTTGGGCATGTTGGCCGGAGAGTGCTTCTCGGGCCGTAAACTTCAACCTTGCAGGTACCTCCCAGGTTCCCGGCCCAACGAAAGCCCCCAGACCCAAATGGAGAGGGGCTGCTTGGGGGCCCCCTGGGGACTCTTCAGGCCAGCTAGGTCTTTGGGTCCTGGCTCCTTCGGTTTGGGAGCTGTTGCTGGACGTTGGGCATGTTGGCCGGAGAGTGCTTCTCGGGCCGCGAACTGCAACCTTGCAGGTACCTCCCAGGTTCCCGGCCCAACGAAAGCCCCCAGACCCAAATGGAGAGGGGCTGTTTGGGGGCCCCCTGGGGGCCCTTCAGGCCAGCTAGGTCTTTGGGTCCTGGCTCCTTCGGTTTGGGAGCTGTTGCTGCAGTTGGGCATGTTGGCCGGAGAGTGCTTCTCGGGCCGTGAACTGCAACCTTGCAGGTACCTCCCAGGTTCCCGGCCCAATGAAAGCCCCCAGACCCAAATGGAGAGGGGCTGTTTGGGGGCCCCCTGGTGCCCCTTTAGGCCAGCTAGGTCTTTGGGTCCTGGCTCCTTCGGTTTGGGAGCTGTTGCTGCAGTTGGGCATGTTGGCCGGAGAGTGCTTCTCGGGCCGCGAACTGCAACCTTGCAAATATCTCCCAGGTTCCATGCCCAAGGAAAGCCCCCAGACCCAAATTGAGAGGGGCTGCTTGGGGGCCCCTTGGGGCCCCTTCAGGCCAGCTACGTCTTTGGGTCCTGGCTCCTTCGGTTTGGGAGCTGTTGCTGCAGTTGGGCATGTTGGCCGGAGAGTGCTTCTCGGGCTGCGAACTGCAACCTTGCAGGTAGCTCCCAGGTTCCCGGCCCAATGAAAGCCCCCAGACCCAAATGGAGAGGGGCTGTTTGGGGGCCCCCTGGGGCCCCTTTAGGCCAGCTAGGTCTTTGGGTCCTGGCTCCTTCGGTTTGGGAGCTGTTGCTTCAGTTGGGCATGTTGACCGGAGAGTGCTTCTCAGGCTGCAAACTGCATCCTTGCAGGTACCTCCCAGATCCCAGGCCCAACGAAAGCCCCAAGACCCAAATGGAGAGGGGCTGCTTGGGGGCCCCCTGGGGGCCCTTCAGGCCAGCTAGGTCTTTGGGTCCTGGCTCCTTCGGTTTGGGAGCTGTTGCTGGACGTTGGGCATGTTGGCCGGAGAGTGCTTCTCGGGCCGCGAACTGCAACCTTGCAGGTACCTCCCAGGTTCCCGGCCCAACGAAAGCCCCCAGACCCAAATGGAGAGGGGCTGTTTGGGGGCCCCCTGGGGGCCCTTCAGGCCAGCTAGGTCTTTGGGTCCTGGCTCCTTCGGTTTGGGAGCTGTTGCTGCAGTTGGGCATGTTGGCCGGAGAGTGCTTCTCGGGCCGTGAACTGCAACCTTGCAGGTAGCTCCCAGGTTCCCGGCCCAATGAAAGCCCCCAGACCCAAATGGAGAGGGGCTGTTTGGGGGCCCCCTGGTGCCCCTTTAGGCCAGCTAGGTCTTTGGGTCCTGGCTCCTTCGGTTTGGGAGCTGTTGCTGAACGTTGGGCATGTTGACCGGAGAGTGCTTCTCGGGCTGCGAACTGCAACCTTGCAGGTACCTCCCAGGTACCAGGCCCAACGAAAGCCCCCAGACCCACATGGAGAGGGGCTGTTTGGGGGCCCCCTGGGGCCCCTTCAGGCCAGCTAGGTCTTTGGGTCCTGGCTCCTTCGGTTTGGGAGCTGTTGCTGCAGTTGGGCATGTTGGCCGGAGAGTGCTTCTCGGGCCGCGAACTGCAACCTTGCGGGTAGCTCCCAGGTTCCCGGCCCAACGAAAGCCCCCAGAACCAAATGGAGAGGGGCTGCTTGTGGGCCCCCTGGGGCCCCTTTAGGCCAGCTAGGTCTTTGGGTCCTGGCTCCTTCGGTTTGGGAGCTGTTGCTGCAGTTGGGCATGTTAGCCGGAGAGTGATTCTCGGGCCGTGAACTGCAACCTTGCAGGTAGCTCCCAGGTTCCCGGCCCAAGGAAAGCACCCAGACCCACATGGAGAGGGGCTGCTTGGGGGCCCCTTGGGGCCCCTTTAGGCCAGCTAGGTCTGTGGGTCCTGGCTCCTTCGGTTTGGGAGCTGTTGCTGCAGTTGGGCATGTTGGCCGGAGAGTGCTTCTCGGGCCGCGAACTGCAAACTTGCGGGTAGCTCCCAGGTTCCCGGCCCAATGAAAGCCCCCAGACCCAAATGGAGAGGGGCTGTTTGGGGGCCACTGGGGCCCCTTCAGGCCAGCTAGGTCTTTGGGTCCTGGCTCCTTCGGTTTGGGAGCTATTGCTGGAAGTTGGGCATGTTGGCCGGAGAGTGCTTCTCGGGCCGTGAACTTCAACCTTGCAGGTACCTCCCAGGTTCCCGGCCCAAGGAAAGCCCCAGACCCAAATGGAGAGGGCTGCTTGGGGGCCCCCTGGGGACTCTTCAGGCCAGCTAGGTCTTTGGGTCCTGGCTCCTTCGGTTTGGGAGCTGTTGCTGGACTTTGGGCATGTTGGCAGGAGAGTGATTCTCGGGCCGTGAACTGCAACCTTGCAGGTACCTCCCAGGTTCCCGGCCCAAGCAAAGCACCCAGACCCACATGGAGAGGGGCTGCTTGGGGGCCCCCTGGGGCCCCTTCAAGCCAGCTAGGTCTTTGGGTCCTGGCTCCTTCGGTTTGGGAGCTGTTGCTGCAGTTGGGCATGTTGGCCGGAGAGTGCTTCTCGGGCTGCGAACTTCAACCTTGCAGGTACCTCCCAGATACCCGGCCCAACGAAATCCCCCAGACCCAAATTGAGAGGGGCTGCTTGGGGGCCCCCTGGGGGCCCTTCAGGCCAGCTAGGTCTTTGTGTCCTGGCTCCTTCGGTTTGGAGCTGTTGCTGGACGTTGGGCATGTTGGCCCGAGAGTGCTTCTCGGGCTGCGAACTGCAACCTTGCAGGTACCTCCCATGTCCCCGGCCCAAAGAAAACCCCCAGACCAAAATTGAGAGGGGCTGCTTGGGGGCCCCCTGGGGCCCTTCAGGCCAGCTAGGTCTTTGGGTCCTGGCTCCTTCGGTTTGGGAGCTGTTGCTGCAGTTGGGCATGTTGGCCGGAGAGTGCTTCTCGGGCCGCGAACTGCAACCTT